>NW_026910029.1:0-83380 GCF_949316205.1 Platichthys flesus
AAAATATGACAGAGTGTGAAATGGAGTTACCAGGGGAGCAAAAGAAGAAGGGTGAAAAAAGAGGTAAAATGCATGAAAACTGTGAAAAAGCATGAAAATGAATAAAATGCGGGTCACATTATTCATAATATTATGCCCCTGAAGCCCATAATACTTCCATGGGAACATGTCAGTGGAGCCTCCAGGCTGAGGACTGATTCTACCCGAGGATGAAGCCTTACTTTCGGGTAAAAGTAGTCAGGCAGAGTGCCTGGATCATGGCCGAGAAAAACAAACACATGCACCACACACATTGGGGTCTATATTCCCCTGAAAGTTGTAAGACTCTGGATGAAAAAATGCCACCTCAGCCTCAAACCAGACACTGGCTGATTCTACCCGAGGACGAAGCCTTATTTTCGGGTAAAAGTAGTCAGGCAGAGTGCCTGAATCAAAAAGATGAAAAAGCATGAAAAGGAGTAAAATGCCATCCAAATACACTCCTTTGATGAAAAAAGAGGTGAACATGTGTGTGCGTGCGTGCCTCTAATTCCATCCAGAGACACTCCTTTGAGGAAAAAAGAGGTGAACATGTGTGTGCGTGCGTGCCTCTAATTCCATCCAAAGACACGCCTTTGATGAAAAAGAGGTTGAAAATGCATGAAAACGGTGAAAAAGCATGAAAATGAAAAAAAAATGCTTGTGCCACTGGGTCTCATACGGTGCCCTGGGTCATGTGAGCGGGTCAAACCGCCTTGAATTTCATTCAAATACACTCATTTGATAAAAAGAGTAAAAATGCATGAAAACGACTAAAAATCATGAAAATGGATAAAATGCCTGTGCCACTGTGTATAATATGATGTCATGGGTCACCTGAGTGGGTCAAACTGTGTTGTGTTGTGTTGTCCTTGCGAATGGAGTACCAGGGGTCCTTGCGAAAATATGACAGAGTGTGAAATGGAGTACCAGGGGAGCAAAAAGAAGAAGGGTGAAAAAAGAGGTAAAATGCATGAAAACTGTGAAAAAGCATGAAAATGAATAAAATGCGGGTCACATTATTCATAATATATGCCCCTGAAGCCCATAATACTTCCATGGGAACATGTCAGTGGAGCCTCCAGGCTGAGACTGATTCTACCCGAGGATGAAGCCTTACTTTCGGGTAAAAGTAGTCAGGCAGAGTGCCTGGATCATGCCGAGAAAAACAAACACATGCACCACACACATTGGGGTCTATATTCCCCTGAAAGTTGTAAGACTCTGGATGAAAAAATGCCACCTCAGCCTCAAACCAGGACACTGGCTGATTCTACCCGAGGACGAAGCCTTATTTTCGGGTAAAAGTAGTCAGGCAGAGTGCCTGAATCAAAAAGATGAAAAAGCATGAAAAGGAGTAAAATGCCATCCAAATACACTCCTTTGATGAAAAAAGAGGTGAACATGTGTGTGCGTGCGTGCCTCTAATTCCATCCAGAGACACTCCTTTGAGGAAAAAAGAGGTGAACATGTGTGTGCGTGCGTGCCTCTAATTCCATCCAAAGACACGCCTTTGATGAAAAAAAGAGGTTGAAAATGCATGAAAACGGTGAAAAAGCATGAAAATGAAAAAAAAATGCTTGTGCCACTGGGTCTCATACGGTGCCCTGGGTCATGTGAGCGGGTCAAAACCGCCTTGAATTTCATTCAAATACACTCATTTGATAAAAAGAGTAAAAATGCATGAAAACGACTAAAAATCATGAAAATGGATAAAATGCCTGTGCCACTGTGTATAATATGATGTCATGGGTCACCTGAGTGGGTCAAACTGTGTTGTGTTGTGTTGTCCTTGCGAATGGAGTACCAGGGGTCCTTGCGAAAATATGACAGAGTGTGAAATGGAGTACCAGGGGAGCAAAAAGAAGAAGGGTGAAAAAAGAGGTAAAATGCATGAAAACTGTGAAAAAGCATGAAAATGAATAAAATGCGGGTCACATTATTCATAATATATGCCCCTGAAGCCCATAATACTTCCATGGGAACATGTCAGTGGAGCCTCCAGGCTGAGACTGATTCTACCCGAGGATGAAGCCTTACTTTCGGGTAAAAGTAGTCAGGCAGAGTGCCTGGATCATGGCCGAGAAAAACAAACACATGCACCACACACATTGGGGTCTATATTCCCCTGAAAGTTGTAAGACTCTGGATGAAAAAATGCCACCTCAGCCTCAAACCAGACACTGGCTGATTCTACCCGAGGACGAAGCCTTATTTTCGGGTAAAAGTAGTCAGGCAGAGTGCCTGAATCAAAAAGATGAAAAAGCATGAAAAGGAGTAAAATGCCATCCAAATACACTCCTTTGATGAAAAAAGAGGTGAACATGTGTGTGCGTGCGTGCCTCTAATTCCATCCAGAGACACTCCTTTGAGGAAAAAAGAGGTGAACATGTGTGTGCGTGCGTGCCTCTAATTCCATCCAAAGACACGCCTTTGATGAAAAAAGAGGTTGAAAATGCATGAAAACGGTGAAAAAGCATGAAAATGAAAAAAAAATGCTTGTGCCACTGGGTCTCATACGGTGCCCTGGGTCATGTGAGCGGGTCAAACCGCCTTGAATTTCATTCAAATACACTCATTTGATAAAAAGAGTAAAAATGCATGAAAACGACTAAAAATCATGAAAATGGATAAAATGCCTGTGCCACTGTGTATAATATGATGTCATGGGTCACCTGAGTGGGTCAAACTGTGTTGTGTTGTGTTGTCCTTGCGAATGGAGTACCAGGGGTCCTTGCGAAAATATGACAGAGTGTGAAATGGAGTACCAGGGGAGCAAAAAGAAGAAGGGTGAAAAAAGAGGTAAAATGCATGAAAACTGTGAAAAAGCATGAAAATGAATAAAATGCGGGTCACATTATTCATAATATATGCCCCTGAAGCCCATAATACTTCCATGGGAACATGTCAGTGGAGCCTCCAGGCTGAGACTGATTCTACCCGAGGATGAAGCCTTACTTTCGGGTAAAAGTAGTCAGGCAGAGTGCCTGGATCATGGCCGAGAAAAACAAACACATGCACCACACACATTGGGGTCTATATTCCCCTGAAAGTTGTAAGACTCTGGATGAAAAAATGCCACCTCAGCCTCAAACCAGACACTGGCTGATTCTACCCGAGGACGAAGCCTTATTTTCGGGTAAAAGTAGTCAGGCAGAGTGCCTGAATCAAAAAGATGAAAAAGCATGAAAAGGAGTAAAATGCCATCCAAATACACTCCTTTGATGAAAAAAGAGGTGAACATGTGTGTGCGTGCGTGCCTCTAATTCCATCCAGAGACACTCCTTTGAGGAAAAAAGAGGTGAACATGTGTGTGCGTGCGTGCCTCTAATTCCATCCAAAGACACGCCTTTGATGAAAAAAGAGGTTGAAAATGCATGAAAACGGTGAAAAAGCATGAAAATGAAAAAAAAATGCTTGTGCCACTGGGTCTCATACGGTGCCCTGGGTCATGTGAGCGGGTCAAACCGCCTTGAATTTCATTCAAATACACTCATTTGATAAAAAGAGTAAAAATGCATGAAAACGACTAAAAATCATGAAAATGGATAAAATGCCTGTGCCACTGTGTATAATATGATGTCATGGGTCACCTGAGTGGGTCAAACTGTGTTGTGTTGTGTTGTCCTTGCGAATGGAGTACCAGGGGTCCTTGCGAAAATATGACAGAGTGTGAAATGGAGTACCAGGGGAGCAAAAAGAAGAAGGGTGAAAAAAGAGGTAAAATGCATGAAAACTGTGAAAAAGCATGAAAATGAATAAAATGCGGGTCACATTATTCATAATATATGCCCCTGAAGCCCATAATACTTCCATGGGAACATGTCAGTGGAGCCTCCAGGCTGAGACTGATTCTACCCGAGGATGAAGCCTTACTTTCGGGTAAAAGTAGTCAGGCAGAGTGCCTGGATCATGGCCGAGAAAAACAAACACATGCACCACACACATTGGGGTCTATATTCCCCTGAAAGTTGTAAGACTCTGGATGAAAAAATGCCACCTCAGCCTCAAACCAGACACTGGCTGATTCTACCCGAGGACGAAGCCTTATTTTCGGGTAAAAGTAGTCAGGCAGAGTGCCTGAATCAAAAAGATGAAAAAGCATGAAAAGGAGTAAAATGCCATCCAAATACACTCCTTTGATGAAAAAAGAGGTGAACATGTGTGTGCGTGCGTGCCTCTAATTCCATCCAGAGACACTCCTTTGAGGAAAAAAGAGGTGAACATGTGTGTGCGTGCGTGCCTCTAATTCCATCCAAAGACACGCCTTTGATGAAAAAAGAGGTTGAAAATGCATGAAAACGGTGAAAAAGCATGAAAATGAAAAAAAAATGCTTGTGCCACTGGGTCTCATACGGTGCCCTGGGTCATGTGAGCGGGTCAAACCGCCTTGAATTTCATTCAAATACACTCATTTGATAAAAAGAGTAAAAATGCATGAAAACGACTAAAAATCATGAAAATGGATAAAATGCCTGTGCCACTGTGTATAATATGATGTCATGGGTCACCTGAGTGGGTCAAACTGTGTTGTGTTGTGTTGTCCTTGCGAATGGAGTACCAGGGGTCCTTGCGAAAATATGACAGAGTGTGAAATGGAGTACCAGGGGAGCAAAAAGAAGAAGGGTGAAAAAAGAGGTAAAATGCATGAAAACTGTGAAAAAGCATGAAAATGAATAAAATGCGGGTCACATTATTCATAATATATGCCCCTGAAGCCCATAATACTTCCATGGGAACATGTCAGTGGAGCCTCCAGGCTGAGACTGATTCTACCCGAGGATGAAGCCTTACTTTCGGGTAAAAGTAGTCAGGCAGAGTGCCTGGATCATGGCCGAGAAAAACAAACACATGCACCACACACATTGGGGTCTATATTCCCCTGAAAGTTGTAAGACTCTGGATGAAAAAATGCCACCTCAGCCTCAAACCAGACACTGGCTGATTCTACCCGAGGACGAAGCCTTATTTTCGGGTAAAAGTAGTCAGGCAGAGTGCCTGAATCAAAAAGATGAAAAAGCATGAAAAGGAGTAAAATGCCATCCAAATACACTCCTTTGATGAAAAAAGAGGTGAACATGTGTGTGCGTGCGTGCCTCTAATTCCATCCAGAGACACTCCTTTGAGGAAAAAAGAGGTGAACATGTGTGTGCGTGCGTGCCTCTAATTCCATCCAAAGACACGCCTTTGATGAAAAAAGAGGTTGAAAATGCATGAAAACGGTGAAAAAGCATGAAAATGAAAAAAAAATGCTTGTGCCACTGGGTCTCATACGGTGCCCTGGGTCATGTGAGCGGGTCAAACCGCCTTGAATTTCATTCAAATACACTCATTTGATAAAAAGAGTAAAAATGCATGAAAACGACTAAAAATCATGAAAATGGATAAAATGCCTGTGCCACTGTGTATAATATGATGTCATGGGTCACCTGAGTGGGTCAAACTGTGTTGTGTTGTGTTGTCCTTGCGAATGGAGTACCAGGGGTCCTTGCGAAAATATGACAGAGTGTGAAATGGAGTACCAGGGGAGCAAAAAGAAGAAGGGTGAAAAAAGAGGTAAAATGCATGAAAACTGTGAAAAAGCATGAAAATGAATAAAATGCGGGTCACATTATTCATAATATATGCCCCTGAAGCCCATAATACTTCCATGGGAACATGTCAGTGGAGCCTCCAGGCTGAGACTGATTCTACCCGAGGATGAAGCCTTACTTTCGGGTAAAAGTAGTCAGGCAGAGTGCCTGGATCATGGCCGAGAAAAACAAACACATGCACCACACACATTGGGGTCTATATTCCCCTGAAAGTTGTAAGACTCTGGATGAAAAAATGCCACCTCAGCCTCAAACCAGACACTGGCTGATTCTACCCGAGGACGAAGCCTTATTTTCGGGTAAAAGTAGTCAGGCAGAGTGCCTGAATCAAAAAGATGAAAAAGCATGAAAAGGAGTAAAATGCCATCCAAATACACTCCTTTGATGAAAAAAGAGGTGAACATGTGTGTGCGTGCGTGCCTCTAATTCCATCCAGAGACACTCCTTTGAGGAAAAAAGAGGTGAACATGTGTGTGCGTGCGTGCCTCTAATTCCATCCAAAGACACGCCTTTGATGAAAAAAGAGGTTGAAAATGCATGAAAACGGTGAAAAAGCATGAAAATGAAAAAAAAATGCTTGTGCCACTGGGTCTCATACGGTGCCCTGGGTCATGTGAGCGGGTCAAACCGCCTTGAATTTCATTCAAATACACTCATTTGATAAAAAGAGTAAAAATGCATGAAAACGACTAAAAATCATGAAAATGGATAAAATGCCTGTGCCACTGTGTATAATATGATGTCATGGGTCACCTGAGTGGGTCAAACTGTGTTGTGTTGTGTTGTCCTTGCGAATGGAGTACCAGGGGTCCTTGCGAAAATATGACAGAGTGTGAAATGGAGTACCAGGGGAGCAAAAAGAAGAAGGGTGAAAAAAGAGGTAAAATGCATGAAAACTGTGAAAAAGCATGAAAATGAATAAAATGCGGGTCACATTATTCATAATATATGCCCCTGAAGCCCATAATACTTCCATGGGAACATGTCAGTGGAGCCTCCAGGCTGAGACTGATTCTACCCGAGGATGAAGCCTTACTTTCGGGTAAAAGTAGTCAGGCAGAGTGCCTGGATCATGGCCGAGAAAAACAAACACATGCACCACACACATTGGGGTCTATATTCCCCTGAAAGTTGTAAGACTCTGGATGAAAAAATGCCACCTCAGCCTCAAACCAGACACTGGCTGATTCTACCCGAGGACGAAGCCTTATTTTCGGGTAAAAGTAGTCAGGCAGAGTGCCTGAATCAAAAAGATGAAAAAGCATGAAAAGGAGTAAAATGCCATCCAAATACACTCCTTTGATGAAAAAAGAGGTGAACATGTGTGTGCGTGCGTGCCTCTAATTCCATCCAGAGACACTCCTTTGAGGAAAAAAGAGGTGAACATGTGTGTGCGTGCGTGCCTCTAATTCCATCCAAAGACACGACTTTGATGAAAAAAGAGGTGAAAATGCATGAAAACGGTGAAAAAGCATGAAAATGAAAAAAAAATGCTTGTGCCACTGGGTCTCATACGGTGCCCTGGGTCATGTGAGCGGGTCAAACCGCCTTGAATTTCATTCAAATACACTCATTTGATAAAAAGAGTAAAAATGCATGAAAACGACTAAAAATCATGAAAATGGATAAAATGCCTGTGCCACTGTGTATAATATGATGTCATGGGTCACCTGAGTGGGTCAAACTGTGTTGTGTTGTGTTGTCCTTGTGAATGGAGTACCAGGGGTCCTTGCGAAAATATGACAGAGTGTGAAATGGAGTACCAGGGTAGCAAAAAGAAGAAGGGTGAAAAAAGAGGTAAAATGCATGAAAACTGTGAAAAAGCATGAAAATGAATAAAATGCGGGTCACATTATTCATAATATATGCCCCTGAAGCCCATAATACTTCCATGGGAACATGTCAGTGGAGCCTCCAGGCTGAGACTGATTCTACCCGAGGATGAAGCCTTACTTTCGGGTAAAAGTAGTCAGGCAGAGTGCCTGGATCATGGCCGAGAAAAACAAACACATGCACCACACACATTGGGGTCTATATTCCCCTGAAAGTTGTAAGACTCTGGATGAAAAAATGCCACCTCAGCCTCAAACCAGACACTGGCTGATTCTACACGAGGACGAAGCCTTATTTTCGGGTAGAAGTAGTCAGGCAGAGTGCCTGAATCAAAAAGATGAAAAAGCATGAAAAGGAGTAAAATGCCATCCAAATACACTCCTTTGATGAAAAAAGAGGTGAACATGTGTGTGCGTGCGTGCCTCTAATTCCATCCAGAGACACTCCTTTGAGGAAAAAAGAGGTGAACATGTGTGTGCGTGCGTGCCTCTAATTCCATCCAAAGACACGCCTTTGATGAAAAAAGAGGTTGAAAATGCATGAAAACGGTGAAAAAGCATGAAAATGAAAAAAAAATGCTTGTGCCACTGGGTCTCATACGGTGCCCTGGGTCATGTGAGCGGGTCAAACCGCCTTGAATTTCATTCAAATACACTCATTTGATAAAAAGAGTAAAAATGCATGAAAACGACTAAAAATCATGAAAATGGATAAAATGCCTGTGCCACTGTGTATAATATGATGTCATGGGTCACCTGAGTGGGTCAAACTGTGTTGTGTTGTGTTGTCCTTGCGAATGGAGTACCAGGGGTCCTTGCGAAAATATGACAGAGTGTGAAATGGAGTACCAGGGGAGCAAAAAGAAGAAGGGTGAAAAAAGAGGTAAAATGCATGAAAACTGTGAAAAAGCATGAAAATGAATAAAATGCGGGTCACATTATTCATAATATATGCCCCTGAAGCCCATAATACTTCCATGGGAACATGTCAGTGGAGCCTCCAGGCTGAGACTGATTCTACCCGAGGATGAAGCCTTACTTTCGGGTAAAAGTAGTCAGGCAGAGTGCCTGGATCATGGCCGAGAAAAACAAACACATGCACCACACACATTGGGGTCTATATTCCCCTGAAAGTTGTAAGACTCTGGATGAAAAAATGCCACCTCAGCCTCAAACCAGACACTGGCTGATTCTACCCGAGGACGAAGCCTTATTTTCGGGTAAAAGTAGTCAGGCAGAGTGCCTGAATCAAAAAGATGAAAAAGCATGAAAAGGAGTAAAATGCCATCCAAATACACTCCTTTGATGAAAAAAGAGGTGAACATGTGTGTGCGTGCGTGCCTCTAATTCCATCCAGAGACACTCCTTTGAGGAAAAAAGAGGTGAACATGTGTGTGCGTGCGTGCCTCTAATTCCATCCAAAGACACGCCTTTGATGAAAAAAGAGGTTGAAAATGCATGAAAACGGTGAAAAAGCATGAAAATGAAAAAAAAATGCTTGTGCCACTGGGTCTCATACGGTGCCCTGGGTCATGTGAGCGGGTCAAACCGCCTTGAATTTCATTCAAATACACTCATTTGATAAAAAGAGTAAAAATGCATGAAAACGACTAAAAATCATGAAAATGGATAAAATGCCTGTGCCACTGTGTATAATATGATGTCATGGGTCACCTGAGTGGGTCAAACTGTGTTGTGTTGTGTTGTCCTTGCGAATGGAGTACCAGGGGTCCTTGCGAAAATATGACAGAGTGTGAAATGGAGTACCAGGGGAGCAAAAAGAAGAAGGGTGAAAAAAGAGGTAAAATGCATGAAAACTGTGAAAAAGCATGAAAATGAATAAAATGCGGGTCACATTATTCATAATATATGCCCCTGAAGCCCATAATACTTCCATGGGAACATGTCAGTGGAGCCTCCAGGCTGAGACTGATTCTACCCGAGGATGAAGCCTTACTTTCGGGTAAAAGTAGTCAGGCAGAGTGCCTGGATCATGGCCGAGAAAAACAAACACATGCACCACACACATTGGGGTCTATATTCCCCTGAAAGTTGTAAGACTCTGGATGAAAAAATGCCACCTCAGCCTCAAACCAGACACTGGCTGATTCTACCCGAGGACGAAGCCTTATTTTCGGGTAAAAGTAGTCAGGCAGAGTGCCTGAATCAAAAAGATGAAAAAGCATGAAAAGGAGTAAAATGCCATCCAAATACACTCCTTTGATGAAAAAAGAGGTGAACATGTGTGTGCGTGCGTGCCTCTAATTCCATCCAGAGACACTCCTTTGAGGAAAAAAGAGGTGAACATGTGTGTGCGTGCGTGCCTCTAATTCCATCCAAAGACACGCCTTTGATGAAAAAAGAGGTTGAAAATGCATGAAAACGGTGAAAAAGCATGAAAATGAAAAAAAAATGCTTGTGCCACTGGGTCTCATACGGTGCCCTGGGTCATGTGAGCGGGTCAAACCGCCTTGAATTTCATTCAAATACACTCATTTGATAAAAAGAGTAAAAATGCATGAAAACGACTAAAAATCATGAAAATGGATAAAATGCCTGTGCCACTGTGTATAATATGATGTCATGGGTCACCTGAGTGGGTCAAACTGTGTTGTGTTGTGTTGTCCTTGCGAATGGAGTACCAGGGGTCCTTGCGAAAATATGACAGAGTGTGAAATGGAGTACCAGGGGAGCAAAAAGAAGAAGGGTGAAAAAAGAGGTAAAATGCATGAAAACTGTGAAAAAGCATGAAAATGAATAAAATGCGGGTCACATTATTCATAATATATGCCCCTGAAGCCCATAATACTTCCATGGGAACATGTCAGTGGAGCCTCCAGGCTGAGACTGATTCTACCCGAGGATGAAGCCTTACTTTCGGGTAAAAGTAGTCAGGCAGAGTGCCTGGATCATGGCCGAGAAAAACAAACACATGCACCACACACATTGGGGTCTATATTCCCCTGAAAGTTGTAAGACTCTGGATGAAAAAATGCCACCTCAGCCTCAAACCAGACACTGGCTGATTCTACCCGAGGACGAAGCCTTATTTTCGGGTAAAAGTAGTCAGGCAGAGTGCCTGAATCAAAAAGATGAAAAAGCATGAAAAGGAGTAAAATGCCATCCAAATACACTCCTTTGATGAAAAAAGAGGTGAACATGTGTGTGCGTGCGTGCCTCTAATTCCATCCAGAGACACTCCTTTGATGAAAAAAGAGGTGAACATGTGTGTGAGTGCGTGCCTCTAATTCCATCCAAAGACACGACTTTGATGAAAAAAGAGGTGAAAATGCATGAAAACGGTGAAAAAGCATGAAAATGAAAAAAAAATGCTTGTGCCACTGGGTCTCATACGGTGCCCTGGGTCATGTGAGCGGGTCAAACCGCCTTGAATTTCATTCAAATACACTCATTTGATAAAAAGAGTAAAAATGCATGAAAACGACTAAAAATCATGAAAATGGATAAAATGCCTGTGCCACTGTGTATAATATGATGTCATGGGTCACCTGAGTGGGTCAAACTGTGTTGTGTTGTGTTGTCCTTGCGAATGGAGTACCAGGGGTCCTTGCGAAAATATGACAGAGTGTGAAATGGAGTACCAGGGGAGCAAAAAGAAGAAGGGTGAAAAAAGAGGTAAAATGCATGAAAACTGTGAAAAAGCATGAAAATGAATAAAATGCGGGTCACATTATTCATAATATATGCCCCTGAAGCCCATAATACTTCCATGGGAACATGTCAGTGGAGCCTCCAGGCTGAGACTGATTCTACCCGAGGATGAAGCCTTACTTTCGGGTAAAAGTAGTCAGGCAGAGTGCCTGGATCATGGCCGAGAAAAACAAACACATGCACCACACACATTGGGGTCTATATTCCCCTGAAAGTTGTAAGACTCTGGATGAAAAAATGCCACCTCAGCCTCAAACCAGACACTGGCTGATTCTACACGAGGACGAAGCCTTATTTTCGGGTAAAAGTAGTCAGGCAGAGTGCCTGAATCAAAAAGATGAAAAAGCATGAAAAGGAGTAAAATGCCATCCAAATACACTCCTTTGATGAAAAAAGAGGTGAACATGTGTGTGCGTGCGTGCCTCTAATTCCATCCAGAGACACTCCTTTGAGGAAAAAAGAGGTGAACATGTGTGTGCGTGCGTGCCTCTAATTCCATCCAAAGACACGCCTTTGATGAAAAAAGAGGTTGAAAATGCATTAAAACGGTGAAAAAGCATGAAAATGAAAAAAATATGCTTGTGCCACTGGGTCTCATACGGTGCCCTGGGTCATGTGAGCGGGTCAAACCGCCTTGAATTTCATTCAAATACACTCATTTGATAAAAAGAGTAAAAATGCATGAAAACGACTAAAAATCATGAAAATGGATAAAATGCCTGTGCCACTGTGTATAATATGATGTCATGGGTCACCTGAGTGGGTCAAACTGTGTTGTGTTGTGTTGTCCTTGCGAATGGAGTACCAGGGGTCCTTGCGAAAATATGACAGAGTGTGAAATGGAGTACCAGGGGAGCAAAAAGAAGAAGGGTGAAAAAAGAGGTAAAATGCATGAAAACTGTGAAAAAGCATGAAAATGAATAAAATGCGGGTCACATTATTCATAATATATGCCCCTGAAGCCCATAATACTTCCATGGGAACATGTCAGTGGAGCCTCCAGGCTGAGACTGATTCTACCCGAGGATGAAGCCTTACTTTCGGGTAAAAGTAGTCAGGCAGAGTGCCTGGATCATGGCCGAGAAAAACAAACACATGCACCACACACATTGGGGTCTATATTCCCCTGAAAGTTGTAAGACTCTGGATGAAAAAATGCCACCTCAGCCTCAAACCAGACACTGGCTGATTCTACCCGAGGACGAAGCCTTATTTTCGGGTAAAAGTAGTCAGGCAGAGTGCCTGAATCAAAAAGATGAAAAAGCATGAAAAGGAGTAAAATGCCATCCAAATACACTCCTTTGATGAAAAAAGAGGTGAACATGTGTGTGCGTGCGTGCCTCTAATTCCATCCAGAGACACTCCTTTGATGAAAAAAGAGGTGAACATGTGTGTGAGTGCGTGCCTCTAATTCCATCCAAAGACACGACTTTGATGAAAAAAGAGGTGAAAATGCATGAAAACGGTGAAAAAGCATGAAAATGAAAAAAAAATGCTTGTGCCACTGGGTCTCATACGGTGCCCTGGGTCATGTGAGCGGGTCAAACCGCCTTGAATTTCATTCAAATACACTCATTTGATAAAAAGAGTAAAAATGCATGAAAACGACTAAAAATCATGAAAATGGATAAAATGCCTGTGCCACTGTGTATAATATGATGTCATGGGTCACCTGAGTGGGTCAAACTGTGTTGTGTTGTGTTGTCCTTGCGAATGGAGTACCAGGGGTGCGAGGCTGTCCTTGCGAAAATATGACAGAGTGTGAAATGGAGTACCAGGGGAGCAAAAAGAAGAAGGGGGAAAAAAGAGGTAAAATGCATGAAAACTGTGAAAAAGCATGAAAATGAATAAAATGCGGGTCACATTATTCATAATATATGCCCCTGAAGCCCATAATACTTCCATGGGAACATGTCAGTGGAGCCTCCAGGCTGAGACTGATTCTACCCGAGGATGAAGCCTTACTTTCGGGTAAAAGTAGTCAGGCAGAGTGCCTGGATCATGGCCGAGAAAAACAAACACATGCACCACACACATTGGGGTCTATATTCCCCTGAAAGTTGTAAGACTCTGGATGAAAAAATGCCACCTCAGCCTCAAACCAGACACTGGCTGATTCTACCCGAGGACGAAGCCTTATTTTCGGGTAAAAGTAGTCAGGCAGAGTGCCTGAATCAAAAAGATGAAAAAGCATGAAAAGGAGTAAAATGCCATCCAAATACACTCCTTTGATGAAAAAAGAGGTGAACATGTGTGTGCGTGCGTGCCTCTAATTCCATCCAGAGACACTCCTTTGAGGAAAAAAGAGGTGAACATGTGTGTGCGTGCGTGCCTCTAATTCCATCCAAAGACACGCCTTTGATGAAAAAAGAGGTTGAAAATGCATGAAAACGGTGAAAAAGCATGAAAATGAAAAAAAAATGCTTGTGCCACTGGGTCTCATACGGTGCCCTGGGTCATGTGAGCGGGTCAAACCGCCTTGAATTTCATTCAAATACACTCATTTGATAAAAAGAGTAAAAATGCATGAAAACGACTAAAAATCATGAAAATGGATAAAATGCCTGTGCCACTGTGTATAATATGATGTCATGGGTCACCTGAGTGGGTCAAACTGTGTTGTGTTGTGTTGTCCTTGCGAATGGAGTACCAGGGGTCCTTGCGAAAATATGACAGTGTGAAATGGAGTACCAGGGGAGCAAAAAGAAGAAGGGTGAAAAAAGAGGTAAAATGCATGAAAACTGTGAAAAAGCATGAAAATGAATAAAATGCGGGTCACATTATTCATAATATATGCCCCTGAAGCCCATAATACTTCCATGGGAACATGTCAGTGGAGCCTCCAGGCTGAGACTGATTCTACCCGAGGATGAAGCCTTACTTTCGGGTAAAAGTAGTCAGGCAGAGTGCCTGGATCATGGCCGAGAAAAACAAACACATGCACCACACACATTGGGGTCTATATTCCCCTGAAAGTTGTAAGACTCTGGATGAAAAAATGCCACCTCAGCCTCAAACCAGACACTGGCTGATTCTACCCGAGGACGAAGCCTTATTTTCGGGTAAAAGTAGTCAGGCAGAGTGCCTGAATCAAAAAGATGAAAAAGCATGAAAAGGAGTAAAATGCCATCCAAATACACTCCTTTGATGAAAAAAGAGGTGAACATGTGTGTGCGTGCGTGCCTCTAATTCCATCCAGAGACACTCCTTTGAGGAAAAAAGAGGTGAACATGTGTGTGCGTGCGTGCCTCTAATTCCATCCAAAGACACGCCTTTGATGAAAAAAGAGGTTGAAAATGCATGAAAACGGTGAAAAAGCATGAAAATGAAAAAAAAATGCTTGTGCCACTGGGTCTCATACGGTGCCCTGGGTCATGTGAGCGGGTCAAACCGCCTTGAATTTCATTCAAATACACTCATTTGATAAAAAGAGTAAAAATGCATGAAAACGACTAAAAATCATGAAAATGGATAAAATGCCTGTGCCACTGTGTATAATATGATGTCATGGGTCACCTGAGTGGGTCAAACTGTGTTGTGTTGTGTTGTCCTTGCGAATGGAGTACCAGGGGTCCTTGCGAAAATATGACTGAGTGTGAAATGGAGTACCAGGGGAGCAAAAAGAAGAAGGGTGAAAAAAGAGGTAAAATGCATGAAAACTGTGAAAAAGCATGAAAATGAATAAAATGCGGGTCACATTATTCATAATATATGCCCCTGAAGCCCATAATACTTCCATGGGAACATGTCAGTGGAGCCTCCAGGCTGAGACTGATTCTACCCGAGGATGAAGCCTTACTTTCGGGTAAAAGTAGTCAGGCAGAGTGCCTGGATCATGGCCGAGAAAAACAAACACATGCACCACACACATTGGGGTCTATATTCCCCTGAAAGTTGTAAGACTCTGGATGAAAAAATGCCACCTCAGCCTCAAACCAGACACTGGCTGATTCTACCCGAGGACGAAGCCTTATTTTCGGGTAAAAGTAGTCAGGCAGAGTGCCTGAATCAAAAAGATGAAAAAGCATGAAAAGGAGTAAAATGCCATCCAAATACACTCCTTTGATGAAAAAAGAGGTGAACATGTGTGTGCGTGCGTGCCTCTAATTCCATCCAGAGACACTCCTTTGAGGAAAAAAGAGGTGAACATGTGTGTGCGTGCGTGCCTCTAATTCCATCCAAAGACACGCCTTTGATGAAAAAAGAGGTTGAAAATGCATGAAAACGGTGAAAAAGCATGAAAATGAAAAAAAAATGCTTGTGCCACTGGGTCTCATACGGTGCCCTGGGTCATGTGAGCGGGTCAAACCGCCTTGAATTTCATTCAAATACACTCATTTGATAAAAAGAGTAAAAATGCATGAAAACGACTAAAAATCATGAAAATGGATAAAATGCCTGTGCCACTGTGTATAATATGATGTCATGGGTCACCTGAGTGGGTCAAACTGTGTTGTGTTGTGTTGTCCTTGCGAATGGAGTACCAGGGGTCCTTGCGAAAATATGACTGAGTGTGAAATGGAGTACCAGGGGAGCAAAAAGAAGAAGGGTGAAAAAAGAGGTAAAATGCATGAAAACTGTGAAAAAGCATGAAAATGAATAAAATGCGGGTCACATTATTCATAATATATGCCCCTGAAGCCCATAATACTTCCATGGGAACATGTCAGTGGAGCCTCCAGGCTGAGACTGATTCTACCCGAGGATGAAGCCTTACTTTCGTGTAAAAGTAGTCAGGCAGAGTGCCTGGATCATGGCCGAGAAAAACAAACACATGCACCACACACATTGGGGTCTATATTCCCCTGAAAGTTGTAAGACTCTGGATGAAAA
The DNA here is from genome assembly GCF_949316205.1 of Platichthys flesus. Classification (NCBI taxonomy): domain Eukaryota; kingdom Metazoa; phylum Chordata; class Actinopteri; order Pleuronectiformes; family Pleuronectidae; genus Platichthys; species Platichthys flesus. The sequence continues at coordinate 15,950 of NW_026910029.1, forward strand.
AATGCCACCTCAGCCTCAAACCAGACACTGGCTGATTCTACCCGAGGACGAAGCCTTATTTTCGGGTAAAAGTAGTCAGGCAGAGTGCCTGAATCAAAAAGATGAAAAAGCATGAAAAGGAGTAAAATGCCATCCAAATACACTCCTTTGATGAAAAAAGAGGTGAACATGTGTGTGCGTGCGTGCCTCTAATTCCATCCAGAGACACTCCTTTGATGAAAAAAGAGGTGAACATGTGTGTGCGTGCGTGCCTCTAATTCCATCCAAAGACACGCCTTTGATGAAAAAAGAGGTGAAAATGCATGAAAACGGTGAAAAAGCATGAAAATGAAAAAAAAATGCTTGTGCCACTGGGTCTCATACGGTGCCCTGGGTCATGTGAGCGGGTCAAACCGCCTTGAATTTCATTCAAATATACTCATTTGATAAAAAGAGTAAAAATGCATGAAAACGACTAAAAATCATGAAAATGGATAAAATGCCTGTGCCACTGTGTATAATATGATGTCATGGGTCACCTGAGTGGGTCAAACTGTGTTGTGTTGTGTTGTCCTTGCGAATGGAGTACCAGGGGTCCTTGCGAAAATATGACAGAGTGTGAAATGGAGTACCAGGGGAGCAAAAAGAAGAAGGGTGAAAAAAGAGGTAAAATGCATGAAAACTGTGAAAAAGCATGAAAATGAATAAAATGCGGGTCACATTATTCATAATATATGCCCCTGAAGCCCATAATACTTCCATGGGAACATGTCAGTGGAGCCTCCAGGCTGAGGCTGATTCTACCCGAGGATGAAGCCTTACTTTCGTGTAAAAGTAGTCAGGCAGAGTGCCTGGATCATGGCCGAGAAAAACAAACACATGCACCACACACATTGGGGTCTATATTCCCCTGAAAGTTGTAAGACTCTGGATGAAAAAATGCCACCTCAGCCTCAAACCAGACACTGGCTGATTCTACCCGAGGACGAAGCCTTATTTTCGGGTAAAAGTAGTCAGGCAGAGTGCCTGAATCAAAAAGATGAAAAAGCATGAAAAGGAGTAAAATGCCATCCAAATACACTCCTTTGATGAAAAAAGAGGTGAACATGTGTGTGCGTGCGTGCCTCTAATTCCATCCAGAGACACTCCTTTGAGGAAAAAAGACGTGAACATGTGTGTGCGTGCGTGCCTCTAATTCCATCCAAAGACACGCCTTTGATGAAAAAAGAGGTTGAAAATGCATGAAAACGGTGAAAAAGCATGAAAATGAAAAAAAAATGCTTGTGCCACTGGGTCTCATACGGTGCCCTGGGTCATGTGAGCGGGTCAAACCGCCTTGAATTTCATTCAAATACACTCATTTGATAAAAAGAGTAAAAATGCATGAAAACGACTAAAAATCATGAAAATGGATAAAATGCCTGTGCCACTGTGTATAATATGATGTCATGGGTCACCTGAGTGGGTCAAACTGTGTTGTGTTGTGTTGTCCTTGCGAATGGAGTACCAGGGGTCCTTGCGAAAATATGACAGTGTGAAATGGAGTACCAGGGGAGCAAAAAGAAGAAGGGTGAAAAAAGAGGTAAAATGCATGAAAACTGTGAAAAAGCATGAAAATGAATAAAATGCGGGTCACATTATTCATAATATATGCCCCTGAAGCCCATAATACTTCCATGGGAACATGTCAGTGGAGCCTCCAGGCTGAGACTGATTCTACCCGAGGATGAAGCCTTACTTTCGGGTAAAAGTAGTCAGGCAGAGTGCCTGGATCATGGCCGAGAAAAACAAACACATGCACCACACACATTGGGGTCTATATTCCCCTGAAAGTTGTAAGACTCTGGATGAAAAAATGCCACCTCAGCCTCAAACCAGACACTGGCTGATTCTACCCGAGGACGAAGCCTTATTTTCGGGTAAAAGTAGTCAGGCAGAGTGCCTGAATCAAAAAGATGAAAAAGCATGAAAAGGAGTAAAATGCCATCCAAATACACTCCTTTGATGAAAAAAGAGGTGAACATGTGTGTGCGTGCGTGCCTCTAATTCCATCCAGAGACACTCCTTTGAGGAAAAAAGAGGTGAACATGTGTGTGCGTGCGTGCCTCTAATTCCATCCAAAGACACGCCTTTGATGAAAAAAGAGGTTGAAAATGCATGAAAACGGTGAAAAAGCATGAAAATGAAAAAAAAAATGCTTGTGCCACTGGGTCTCATACGGTGCCCTGGGTCATGTGAGCGGGTCAAACCGCCTTGAATTTCATTCAAATACACTCATTTGATAAAAAGAGTAAAAATGCATGAAAACGACTAAAAATCATGAAAATGGATAAAATGCCTGTGCCACTGTGTATAATATGATGTCATGGGTCACCTGAGTGGGTCAAACTATGTTGTGTTGTGTTGTCCTTGCGAATGGAGTACCAGGGGTCCTTGCGAAAATATGACAGAGTGTGAAATGGAGTACCAGGGGAGCAAAAAGAAGAAGGGTGAAAAAAGAGGTAAAATGCATGAAAACTGTGAAAAAGCATGAAAATGAATAAAATGCGGGTCACATTATTCATAATATATGCCCCTGAAGCCCATAATACTTCCATGGGAACATGTCAGTGGAGCCTCCAGGCTGAGACTGATTCTACCCGAGGATGAAGCCTTACTTTCGGGTAAAAGTAGTCAGGCAGAGTGCCTGGATCATGGCCGAGAAAAACAAACACATGCACCACACACATTGGGGTCTATATTCCCCTGAAAGTTGTAAGACTCTGGATGAAAAAATGCCACCTCAGCCTCAAACCAGACACTGGCTGATTCTACCCGAGGACGAAGCCTTATTTTCGGGTAAAAGTAGTCAGGCAGAGTGCCTGAATCAAAAAGATGAAAAAGCATGAAAAGGAGTAAAATGCCATCCAAATACACTCCTTTGATGAAAAAAGAGGTGAACATGTGTGTGCGTGCGTGCCTCTAATTCCATCCAGAGACACTCCTTTGAGGAAAAAAGAGGTGAACATGTGTGTGCGTGCGTGCCTCTAATTCCATCCAAAGACACGCCTTTGATGAAAAAAGAGGTTGAAAATGCATGAAAACGGTGAAAAAGCATGAAAATGAAAAAAAAATGCTTGTGCCACTGGGTCTCATACGGTGCCCTGGGTCATGTGAGCGGGTCAAACCGCCTTGAATTTCATTCAAATACACTCATTTGATAAAAAGAGTAAAAATGCATGAAAACGACTAAAAATCATGAAAATGGATAAAATGCCTGTGCCACTGTGTATAATATGATGTCATGGGTCACCTGAGTGGGTCAAACTGTGTTGTGTTGTGTTGTCCTTGCGAATGGAGTACCAGGGGTCCTTGCGAAAATATGACTGAGTGTGAAATGGAGTACCAGGGGAGCAAAAAGAAGAAGGGTGAAAAAAGAGGTAAAATGCATGAAAACTGTGAAAAAGCATGAAAATGAATAAAATGCGGGTCACATTATTCATAATATATGCCCCTGAAGCCCATAATACTTCCATGGGAACATGTCAGTGGAGCCTCCAGGCTGAGACTGATTCTACCCGAGGATGAAGCCTTACTTTCGGGTAAAAGTAGTCAGGCAGAGTGCCTGGATCATGGCCGAGAAAAACAAACACATGCACCACACACATTGGGGTCTATATTCCCCTGAAAGTTGTAAGACTCTGGATGAAAAAATGCCACCTCAGCCTCAAACCAGACACTGGCTGATTCTACCCGAGGACGAAGCCTTATTTTCGGGTAAAAGTAGTCAGGCAGAGTGCCTGAATCAAAAAGATGAAAAAGCATGAAAAGGAGTAAAATGCCATCCAAATACACTCCTTTGATGAAAAAAGAGGTGAACATGTGTGTGCGTGCGTGCCTCTAATTCCATCCAGAGACACTCCTTTGAGGAAAAAAGAGGTGAACATGTGTGTGCGTGCGTGCCTCTAATTCCATCCAAAGACACGCCTTTGATGAAAAAAGAGGTTGAAAATGCATGAAAACGGTGAAAAAGCATGAAAATGAAAAAAAAATGCTTGTGCCAATGGGTCTCATACGGTGCCCTGGGTCATGTGAGCGGGTCAAACCGCCTTGAATTTCATTCAAATACACTCATTTGATAAAAAGAGTAAAAATGCATGAAAACGACTAAAAATCATGAAAATGGATAAAATGCCTGTGCCACTGTGTATAATATGATGTCATGGGTCACCTGAGTGGGTCAAACTGTGTTGTGTTGTGTTGTCCTTGCGAATGGAGTACCAGGGGTCCTTGCGAAAATATGACTGAGTGTGAAATGGAGTACCAGGGGAGCAAAAAGAAGAAGGGTGAAAAAAGAGGTAAAATGCATGAAAACTGTGAAAAAGCATGAAAATGAATAAAATGCGGGTCACATTATTCATAATATATGCCCCTGAAGCCCATAATACTTCCATGGGAACATGTCAGTGGAGCCTCCAGGCTGAGACTGATTCTACCCGAGGATGAAGCCTTACTTTCGTGTAAAAGTAGTCAGGCAGAGTGCCTGGATCATGGCCGAGAAAAACAAACACATGCACCACACACATTGGGGTCTATATTCCCCTGAAAGTTGTAAGACTCTGGATGAAAAAATGCCACCTCAGCCTCAAACCAGACACTGGCTGATTCTACCCGAGGACGAAGCCTTATTTTCGGGTAAAAGTAGTCAGGCAGAGTGCCTGAATCAAAAAGATGAAAAAGCATGAAAAGGAGTAAAATGCCATCCAAATACACTCCTTTGATGAAAAAAGAGGTGAACATGTGTGTGCGTGCGTGCCTCTAATTCCATCCAGAGACACTCCTTTGATGAAAAAAGAGGTGAACATGTGTGTGCGTGCGTGCCTCTAATTCCATCCAAAGACACGCCTTTGATGAAAAAAGAGGTGAAAATGCATGAAAACGGTGAAAAAGCATGAAAATGAAAAAAAAATGCTTGTGCCACTGGGTCTCATACGGTGCCCTGGGTCATGTGAGCGGGTCAAACCGCCTTGAATTTCATTCAAATATACTCATTTGATAAAAAGAGTAAAAATGCATGAAAACGACTAAAAATCATGAAAATGGATAAAATGCCTGTGCCACTGTGTATAATATGATGTCATGGGTCACCTGAGTGGGTCAAACTGTGTTGTGTTGTGTTGTCCTTGCGAATGGAGTACCAGGGGTCCTTGCGAAAATATGACAGAGTGTGAAATGGAGTACCAGGGGAGCAAAAAGAAGAAGGGTGAAAAAAGAGGTAAAATGCATGAAAACTGTGAAAAAGCATGAAAATGAATAAAATGCGGGTCACATTATTCATAATATATGCCCCTGAAGCCCATAATACTTCCATGGGAACATGTCAGTGGAGCCTCCAGGCTGAGACTGATTCTACCCGAGGATGAAGCCTTACTTTCGTGTAAAAGTAGTCAGGCAGAGTGCCTGGATCATGGCCGAGAAAAACAAACACATGCACCACACACATTGGGGTCTATATTCCCCTGAAAGTTGTAAGACTCTGGATGAAAAAATGCCACCTCAGCCTCAAACCAGACACTGGCTGATTCTACCCGAGGACGAAGCCTTATTTTCGGGTAAAAGTAGTCAGGCCGAGTGCCTGAATCAAAAAGATGAAAAAGCATGAAAAGGAGTAAAATGCCATCCAAATACACTCCTTTGATGAAAAAAGAGGTGAACATGTGTGTGCGTGCGTGCCTCTAATTCCATCCAGAGACACTCCTTTGAGGAAAAAAGACGTGAACATGTGTGTGCGTGCGTGCCTCTAATTCCATCCAAAGACACGCCTTTGATGAAAAAAGAGGTTGAAAATGCATGAAAACGGTGAAAAAGCATGAAAATGAAAAAAAAATGCTTGTGCCACTGGGTCTCATACGGTGCCTGGGTCATGTGAGCGGGTCAAACCGCCTTGAATTTCATTCAAATACACTCATTTGATAAAAAGAGTAAAAATGCATGAAAACGACTAAAAATCATGAAAATGGATAAATGCCTGTGCCACTGTGTATAATATGATGTCATGGGTCACCTGAGTGGGTCAAACTGTGTTGTGTTGTGTTGTCCTTGCGAATGGAGTACCAGGGGTCCTTGCGAAAATATGACAGTGTGAAATGGAGTACCAGGGGAGCAAAAAGAAGAAGGGTGAAAAAAGAGGTAAAATGCATGAAAACTGTGAAAAAGCATGAAAATGAATAAAATGCGGGTCACATTATTCATAATATATGCCCCTGAAGCCCATAATACTTCCATGGGAACATGTCAGTGGAGCCTCCAGGCTGAGACTGATTCTACCCGAGGATGAAGCCTTACTTTCGGGTAAAAGTAGTCAGGCAGAGTGCCTGGATCATGGCCGAGAAAAACAAACACATGCACCACACACATTGGGGTCTATATTCCCCTGAAAGTTGTAAGACTCTGGATGAAAAAATGCCACCTCAGCCTCAAACCAGACACTGGCTGATTCTACCCGAGGACGAAGCCTTATTTTCGGGTAAAAGTAGTCAGGCAGAGTGCCTGAATCAAAAAGATGAAAAAGCATGAAAAGGAGTAAAATGCCATCCAAATACACTCCTTTGATGAAAAAAGAGGTGAACATGTGTGTGCGTGCGTGCCTCTAATTCCATCCAGAGACACTCCTTTGAGGAAAAAAGAGGTGAACATGTGTGTGCGTGCGTGCCTCTAATTCCATCCAAAGACACGCCTTTGATGAAAAAAGAGGTTGAAAATGCATGAAAACGGTGAAAAAGCATGAAAATGAAAAAAAAATGCTTGTGCCACTGGGTCTCATACGGTGCCCTGGGTCATGTGAGCGGGTCAAACCGCCTTGAATTTCATTCAAATACACTCATTTGATAAAAAGAGTAAAAATGCATGAAAACGACTAAAAATCATGAAAATGGATAAAATGCCTGTGCCACTGTGTATAATATGATGTCATGGGTCACCTGAGTGGGTCAAACTGTGTTGTGTTGTGTTGTCCTTGCGAATGGAGTACCAGGGGTCCTTGCGAAAATATGACAGAGTGTGAAATGGAGTACCAGGGGAGCAAAAAGAAGAAGGGTGAAAAAAGAGGTAAAATGCATGAAAACTGTGAAAAAGCATGAAAATGAATAAAATGCGGGTCACATTATTCATAATATATGCCCCTGAAGCCCATAATACTTCCATGGGAACATGTCAGTGGAGCCTCCAGGCTGAGACTGATTCTACCCGAGGATGAAGCCTTACTTTCGTGTAAAAGTAGTCAGGCAGAGTGCCTGGATCATGGCCGAGAAAAACAAACACATGCACCACACACATTGGGGTCTATATTCCCCTGAAAGTTGTAAGACTCTGGATGAAAAAATGCCACCTCAGCCTCAAACCAGACACTGGCTGATTCTACCCGAGGACGAAGCCTTATTTTCGGGTAAAAGTAGTCAGGCAGAGTGCCTGAATCAAAAAGATGAAAAAGCATGAAAAGGAGTAAAATGCCATCCAAATACACTCCTTTGATGAAAAAAGAGGTGAACATGTGTGTGCGTGCGTGCCTCTAATTCCATCCAGAGACACTCCTTTGATGAAAAAAGAGGTGAACATGTGTGTGCGTGCGTGCCTCTAATTCCATCCAAAGACACGCCTTTGATGAAAAAAGAGGTGAAAATGCATGAAAACGGTGAAAAAGCATGAAAATGAAAAAAAAATGCTTGTGCCACTGGGTCTCATACGGTGCCCTGGGTCATGTGAGCGGGTCAAACCGCCTTGAATTTCATTCAAATATACTCATTTGATAAAAAGAGTAAAAATGCATGAAAACGACTAAAAATCATGAAAATGGATAAAATGCCTGTGCCACTGTGTATAATATGATGTCATGGGTCACCTGAGTGGGTCAAACTGTGTTGTGTTGTGTTGTCCTTGCGAATGGAGTACCAGGGGTCCTTGCGAAAATATGACAGAGTGTGAAATGGAGTACCAGGGGAGCAAAAAGAAGAAGGGTGAAAAAAGAGGTAAAATGCATGAAAACTGTGAAAAAGCATGAAAATGAATAAAATGCGGGTCACATTATTCATAATATATGCCCCTGAAGCCCATAATACTTCCATGGGAACATGTCAGTGGAGCCTCCAGGCTGCTGATTCTACCCGAGGATGAAGCCTTACTTTCGGGTAAAAGTAGTCAGGCAGAGTGCCTGGATCATGGCCGAGAAAAACAAACACATGCACCACACACATTGGGGTCTATATTCCCCTGAAAGTTGTAAGACTCTGGATGAAAAAATGCCACCTCAGCCTCAAACCAGACACTGGCTGATTCTACACGAGGACGAAGCCTTATTTTCGGGTAGAAGTAGTCAGGCAGAGTGCCTGAATCAAAAAGATGAAAAAGCATGAAAAGGAGTAAAATGCCATCCAAATACACTCCTTTGATGAAAAAAGAGGTGAACATGTGTGTGCGTGCGTGCCTCTAATTCCATCCAGAGACACTCCTTTGAGGAAAAAAGAGGTGAACATGTGTGTGCGTGCGTGCCTCTAATTCCATCCAAAGACACGCCTTTGATGAAAAAAGAGGTTGAAAATGCATGAAAACGGTGAAAAAGCATGAAAATGAAAAAAAAATGCTTGTGCCACTGGGTCTCATACGGTGCCCTGGGTCATGTGAGCGGGTCAAACCGCCTTGAATTTCATTCAAATACACTCATTTGATAAAAAGAGTAAAAATGCATGAAAACGACTAAAAATCATGAAAATGGATAAAATGCCTGTGCCACTGTGTATAATATGATGTCATGGGTCACCTGAGTGGGTCAAACTGTGTTGTGTTGTGTTGTCCTTGCGAATGGAGTACCAGGGGTCCTTGCGAAAATATGACAGAGTGTGAAATGGAGTACCAGGGGAGCAAAAAGAAGAAGGGTGAAAAAAGAGGTAAAATGCATGAAAACTGTGAAAAAGCATGAAAATGAATAAAATGCGGGTCACATTATTCATAATATATGCCCCTGAAGCCCATAATACTTCCATGGGAACATGTCAGTGGAGCCTCCAGGCTGAGACTGATTCTACCCGAGGATGAAGCCTTACTTTCGGGTAAAAGTAGTCAGGCAGAGTGCCTGGATCATGGCCGAGAAAAACAAACACATGCACCACACACATTGGGGTCTATATTCCCCTGAAAGTTGTAAGACTCTGGATGAAAAAATGCCACCTCAGCCTCAAACCAGACACTGGCTGATTCTACCCGAGGACGAAGCCTTATTTTCGGGTAAAAGTAGTCAGGCAGAGTGCCTGAATCAAAAAGATGAAAAAGCATGAAAAGGAGTAAAATGCCATCCAAATACACTCCTTTGATGAAAAAAGAGGTGAACATGTGTGTGCGTGCGTGCCTCTAATTCCATCCAGAGACACTCCTTTGAGGAAAAAAGAGGTGAACATGTGTGTGCGTGCGTGCCTCTAATTCCATCCAAAGACACGCCTTTGATGAAAAAAGAGGTTGAAAATGCATGAAAACGGTGAAAAAGCATGAAAATGAAAAAAAAATGCTTGTGCCACTGGGTCTCATACGGTGCCCTGGGTCATGTGAGCGGGTCAAACCGCCTTGAATTTCATTCAAATACACTCATTTGATAAAAAGAGTAAAAATGCATGAAAACGACTAAAAATCATGAAAATGGATAAAATGCCTGTGCCACTGTGTATAATATGATGTCATGGGTCACCTGAGTGGGTCAAACTGTGTTGTGTTGTGTTGTCCTTGCGAATGGAGTACCAGGGGTCCTTGCGAAAATATGACAGAGTGTGAAATGGAGTACCAGGGGAGCAAAAAGAAGAAGGGTGAAAAAAGAGGTAAAATGCATGAAAACTGTGAAAAAGCATGAAAATGAATAAAATGCGGGTCACATTATTCATAATATATGCCCCTGAAGCCCATAATACTTCCATGGGAACATGTCAGTGGAGCCTCCAGGCTGAGACTGATTCTACCCGAGGATGAAGCCTTACTTTCGGGTAAAAGTAGTCAGGCAGAGTGCCTGGATCATGGCCGAGAAAAACAAACACATGCACCACACACATTGGGGTCTATATTCCCCTGAAAGTTGTAAGACTCTGGATGAAAAAATGCCACCTCAGCCTCAAACCAGACACTGGCTGATTCTACCCGAGGACGAAGCCTTATTTTCGGGTAAAAGTAGTCAGGCAGAGTGCCTGAATCAAAAAGATGAAAAAGCATGAAAAGGAGTAAAATGCCATCCAAATACACTCCTTTGATGAAAAAAGAGGTGAACATGTGTGTGCGTGCGTGCCTCTAATTCCATCCAGAGACACTCCTTTGAGGAAAAAAGAGGTGAACATGTGTGTGCGTGCGTGCCTCTAATTCCATCCAAAGACACGCCTTTGATGAAAAAAGAGGTTGAAAATGCATGAAAACGGTGAAAAAGCATGAAAATGAAAAAAAAATGCTTGTGCCACTGGGTCTCATACGGTGCCCTGGGTCATGTGAGCGGGTCAAACCGCCTTGAATTTCATTCAAATACACTCATTTGATAAAAAGAGTAAAAATGCATGAAAACGACTAAAAATCATGAAAATGGATAAAATGCCTGTGCCACTGTGTATAATATGATGTCATGGGTCACCTGAGTGGGTCAAACTGTGTTGTGTTGTGTTGTCCTTGCGAATGGAGTACCAGGGGTCCTTGCGAAAATATGACAGAGTGTGAAATGGAGTACCAGGGGAGCAAAAAGAAGAAGGGTGAAAAAAGAGGTAAAATGCATGAAAACTGTGAAAAAGCATGAAAATGAATAAAATGCGGGTCACATTATTCATAATATATGCCCCTGAAGCCCATAATACTTCCATGGGAACATGTCAGTGGAGCCTCCAGGCTGAGACTGATTCTACCCGAGGATGAAGCCTTACTTTCGGGTAAAAGTAGTCAGGCAGAGTGCCTGGATCATGGCCGAGAAAAACAAACACATGCACCACACACATTGGGGTCTATATTCCCCTGAAAGTTGTAAGACTCTGGATGAAAAAATGCCACCTCAGCCTCAAACCAGACACTGGCTGATTCTACCCGAGGACGAAGCCTTATTTTCGGGTAAAAGTAGTCAGGCAGAGTGCCTGAATCAAAAAGATGAAAAAGCATGAAAAGGAGTAAAATGCCATCCAAATACACTCCTTTGATGAAAAAAGAGGTGAACATGTGTGTGCGTGCGTGCCTCTAATTCCATCCAGAGACACTCCTTTGAGGAAAAAAGAGGTGAACATGTGTGTGCGTGCGTGCCTCTAATTCCATCCAAAGACACGCCTTTGATGAAAAAAGAGGTTGAAAATGCATGAAAACGGTGAAAAAGCATGAAAATGAAAAAAAAATGCTTGTGCCACTGGGTCTCATACGGTGCCCTGGGTCATGTGAGCGGGTCAAACCGCCTTGAATTTCATTCAAATACACTCATTTGATAAAAAGAGTAAAAATGCATGAAAACGACTAAAAATCATGAAAATGGATAAAATGCCTGTGCCACTGTGTATAATATGATGTCATGGGTCACCTGAGTGGGTCAAACTGTGTTGTGTTGTGTTGTCCTTGCGAATGGAGTACCAGGGGTCCTTGCGAAAATATGACAAGAGTGTGAAATGGAGTACCAGGGGAGCAAAAAGAAGAAGGGTGAAAAAAGAGGTAAAATGCATGAAAACTGTGAAAAAGCATGAAAATGAATAAAATGCGGGTCACATTATTCATAATATATGCCCCTGAAGCCCATAATACTTCCATGGGAACATGTCAGTGGAGCCTCCAGGCTGAGACTGATTCTACCCGAGGATGAAGCCTTACTTTCGGGTAAAAGTAGTCAGGCAGAGTGCCTGGATCATGGCCGAGAAAAACAAACACATGCACCACACACATTGGGGTCTATATTCCCCTGAAAGTTGTAAGACTCTGGATGAAAAAATGCCACCTCAGCCTCAAACCAGACACTGGCTGATTCTACCCGAGGACGAAGCCTTATTTTCGGGTAAAAGTAGTCAGGCAGAGTGCCTGAATCAAAAAGATGAAAAAGCATGAAAAGGAGTAAAATGCCATCCAAATACACTCCTTTGATGAAAAAAGAGGTGAACATGTGTGTGCGTGCGTGCCTCTAATTCCATCCAGAGACACTCCTTTGAGGAAAAAAGAGGTGAACATGTGTGTGCGTGCGTGCCTCTAATTCCATCCAAAGACACGCCTTTGATGAAAAAAGAGGTTGAAAATGCATGAAAACGGTGAAAAAGCATGAAAATGAAAAAAAAATGCTTGTGCCACTGGGTCTCATACGGTGCCCTGGGTCATGTGAGCGGGTCAAACCGCCTTGAATTTCATTCAAATACACTCATTTGATAAAAAGAGTAAAAATGCATGAAAACGACTAAAAATCATGAAAATGGATAAAATGCCTGTGCCACTGTGTATAATATGATGTCATGGGTCACCTGAGTGGGTCAAACTGTGTTGTGTTGTGTTGTCCTTGCGAATGGAGTACCAGGGGTCCTTGCGAAAATATGACAGTGTGAAATGGAGTACCAGGGGAGCAAAAAGAAGAAGGGTGAAAAAAGAGGTAAAATGCATGAAAACTGTGAAAAAGCATGAAAATGAATAAAATGCGGGTCACATTATTCATAATATATGCCCCTGAAGCCCATAATACTTCCATGGGAACATGTCAGTGGAGCCTCCAGGCTGAGACTGATTCTACCCGAGGATGAAGCCTTACTTTCGGGTAAAAGTAGTCAGGCAGAGTGCCTGGATCATGGCCGAGAAAAACAAACACATGCACCACACACATTGGGGTCTATATTCCCCTGAAAGTTGTAAGACTCTGGATGAAAAAATGCCACCTCAGCCTCAAACCAGACACTGGCTGATTCTACCCGAGGACGAAGCCTTATTTTCGGGTAAAAGTAGTCAGGCAGAGTGCCTGAATCAAAAAGATGAAAAAGCATGAAAAGGAGTAAAATGCCATCCAAATACACTCCTTTGATGAAAAAAGAGGTGAACATGTGTGTGCGTGCGTGCCTCTAATTCCATCCAGAGACACTCCTTTGATGAAAAAAGAGGTGAACATGTGTGTGAGTGCGTGCCTCTAATTCCATCCAAAGACACGACTTTGATGAAAAAAGAGGTGAAAATGCATGAAAACGGTGAAAAAGCATGAAAATGAAAAAAAAATGCTTGTGCCACTGGGTCTCATACGGTGCCCTGGGTCATGTGAGCGGGTCAAACCGCCTTGAATTTCATTCAAATACACTCATTTGATAAAAAGAGTAAAAATGCATGAAAACGACTAAAAATCATGAAAATGGATAAAATGCCTGTGCCACTGTGTATAATATGATGTCATGGGTCACCTGAGTGGGTCAAACTGTGTTGTGTTGTGTTGTCCTTGCGAATGGAGTACCAGGGGTCCTTGCGAAAATATGACAGAGTGTGAAATGGAGTACCAGGGGAGCAAAAAGAAGAAGGGTGAAAAAAGAGGTAAAATGCATGAAAACTGTGAAAAAGCATGAAAATGAATAAAATGCGGGTCACATTATTCATAATATATGCCCCTGAAGCCCATAATACTTCCATGGGAACATGTCAGTGGAGCCTCCAGGCTGAGACTGATTCTACCCGAGGATGAAGCCTTACTTTCGGGTAAAAGTAGTCAGGCAGAGTGCCTGGATCATGGCCGAGAAAAACAAACACATGCACCACACACATTGGGGTCTATATTCCCCTGAAAGTTGTAAGACTCTGGATGAAAAAATGCCACCTCAGCCTCAAACCAGACACTGGCTGATTCTACCCGAGGACGAAGCCTTATTTTCGGGTAAAAGTAGTCAGGCAGAGTGCCTGAATCAAAAAGATGAAAAAGCATGAAAAGGAGTAAAATGCCATCCAAATACACTCCTTTGATGAAAAAAGAGGTGAACATGTGTGTGCGTGCGTGCCTCTAATTCCATCCAGAGACACTCCTTTGAGGAAAAAAGAGGTGAACATGTGTGTGCGTGCGTGCCTCTAATTCCATCCAAAGACACGCCTTTGATGAAAAAAGAGGTTGAAAATGCATGAAAACGGTGAAAAAGCATGAAAATGAAAAAAAAATGCTTGTGCCACTGGGTCTCATACGGTGCCCTGGGTCATGTGAGCGGGTCAAACCGCCTTGAATTTCATTCAAATACACTCATTTGATAAAAAGAGTAAAAATGCATGAAAACGACTAAAAATCATGAAAATGGATAAAATGCCTGTGCCACTGTGTATAATATGATGTCATGGGTCACCTGAGTGGGTCAAACTGTGTTGTGTTGTGTTGTCCTTGCGAATGGAGTACCAGGGGTCCTTGCGAAAATATGACAGAGTGTGAAATGGAGTACCAGGGGAGCAAAAAGAAGAAGGGTGAAAAAAGAGGTAAAATGCATGAAAACTGTGAAAAAGCATGAAAATGAATAAAATGCGGGTCACATTATTCATAATATATGCCCCTGAAGCCCATAATACTTCCATGGGAACATGTCAGTGGAGCCTCCAGGCTGAGACTGATTCTACCCGAGGATGAAGCCTTACTTTCGGGTAAAAGTAGTCAGGCAGAGTGCCTGGATCATGGCCGAGAAAAACAAACACATGCACCACACACATTGGGGTCTATATTCCCCTGAAAGTTGTAAGACTCTGGATGAAAAAATGCCACCTCAGCCTCAAACCAGACACTGGCTGATTCTACCCGAGGACGAAGCCTTATTTTCGGGTAAAAGTAGTCAGGCAGAGTGCCTGAATCAAAAAGATGAAAAAGCATGAAAAGGAGTAAAATGCCATCCAAATACACTCCTTTGATGAAAAAAGAGGTGAACATGTGTGTGCGTGCGTGCCTCTAATTCCATCCAGAGACACTCCTTTGATGAAAAAAGAGGTGAACATGTGTGTGAGTGCGTGCCTCTAATTCCATCCAAAGACACGACTTTGATGAAAAAAGAGGTGAAAATGCATGAAAACGGTGAAAAAGCATGAAAATGAAAAAAAAATGCTTGTGCCACTGGGTCTCATACGGTGCCCTGGGTCATGTGAGCGGGTCAAACCGCCTTGAATTTCATTCAAATACACTCATTTGATAAAAAGAGTAAAAATGCATGAAAACGACTAAAAATCATGAAAATGGATAAAATGCCTGTGCCACTGTGTATAATATGATGTCATGGGTCACCTGAGTGGGTCAAACTGTGTTGTGTTGTGTTGTCCTTGCGAATGGAGTACCAGGGGTCCTTGCGAAAATATGACAGAGTGTGAAATGGAGTACCAGGGGAGCAAAAAGAAGAAGGGTGAAAAAAGAGGTAAAATGCATGAAAACTGTGAAAAAGCATGAAAATGAATAAAATGCGGGTCACATTATTCATAATATATGCCCCTGAAGCCCATAATACTTCCATGGGAACATGTCAGTGGAGCCTCCAGGCTGAGACTGATTCTACCCGAGGATGAAGCCTTACTTTCGGGTAAAAGTAGTCAGGCAGAGTGCCTGGATCATGGCCGAGAAAAACAAACACATGCACCACACACATTGGGGTCTATATTCCCCTGAAAGTTGTAAGACTCTGGATGAAAAAATGCCACCTCAGCCTCAAACCAGACACTGGCTGATTCTACCCGAGGACGAAGCCTTATTTTCGGGTAAAAGTAGTCAGGCAGAGTGCCTGAATCAAAAAGATGAAAAAGCATGAAAAGGAGTAAAATGCCATCCAAATACACTCCTTTGATGAAAAAAGAGGTGAACATGTGTGTGCGTGCGTGCCTCTAATTCCATCCAGAGACACTCCTTTGATGAAAAAAGAGGTGAACATGTGTGTGCGTGCGTGCCTCTAATTCCATCCAAAGACACGCCTTTGATGAAAAAAGAGGTTGAAAATGCATGAAAACGGTGAAAAAGCATGAAAATGAAAAAAAAAATGCTTGTGCCACTGGGTCTCATACGGTGCCCTGGGTCATGTGAGCGGGTCAAACCGCCTTGAATTTCATTCAAATACACTCATTTGATAAAAAGAGTAAAATGCATGAAAACGACTAAAAATCATGAAAATGGATAAAATGCCTGTGCCACTGTGTATAATATGATGTCATGGGTCACCTGAGTGGGTCAAACTGTGTTGTGTTGTGTTGTCCTTGCGAATGGAGTACCAGGGGTGCGAGGCTGTCCTTGCGAAAATATGACAGAGTGTGAAATGGAGTACCAGGGGAGCAAAAAGAAGAAGGGGGAAAAAAGAGGTAAAATGCATGAAAACTGTGAAAAAGCATGAAAATGAATAAAATGCGGGTCACATTATTCATAATATATGCCCCTGAAGCCCATAATACTTCCATGGGAACATGTCAGTGGAGCCTCCAGGCTGAGACTGATTCTACCCGAGGATGAAGCCTTACTTTCGGGTAAAAGTAGTCAGGCAGAGTGCCTGGATCATGGCCGAGAAAAACAAACACATGCACCACACACATTGGGGTCTATATTCCCCTGAAAGTTGTAAGACTCTGGATGAAAAAATGCCACCTCAGCCTCAAACCAGACACTGGCTGATTCTACCCGAGGACGAAGCCTTATTTTCGGGTAAAAGTAGTCAGGCAGAGTGCCTGAATCAAAAAGATGAAAAAGCATGAAAAGGAGTAAAATGCCATCCAAATACACTCCTTTGATGAAAAAAGAGGTGAACATGTGTGTGCGTGCGTGCCTCTAATTCCATCCAGAGACACTCCTTTGAGGAAAAAAGAGGTGAACATGTGTGTGCGTGCGTGCCTCTAATTCCATCCAAAGACACGACTTTGATGAAAAAAGAGGTGAAAATGCATGAAAACGGTGAAAAAGCATGAAAATGAAAAAAAAATGCTTGTGCCACTGGGTCTCATACGGTGCCCTGGGTCATGTGAGCGGGTCAAACCGCCTTGAATTTCATTCAAATACACTCATTTGATAAAAAGAGTAAAAATGCATGAAAACGACTAAAAATCATGAAAATGGATAAAATGCCTGTGCCACTGTGTATAATATGATGTCATGGGTCACCTGAGTGGGTCAAACTGTGTTGTGTTGTGTTGTCCTTGTGAATGGAGTACCAGGGGTCCTTGCGAAAATATGACAGAGTGTGAAATGGAGTACCAGGGTAGCAAAAAGAAGAAGGGTGAAAAAAGAGGTAAAATGCATGAAAACTGTGAAAAAGCATGAAAATGAATAAAATGCGGGTCACATTATTCATAATATATGCCCCTGAAGCCCATAATACTTCCATGGGAACATGTCAGTGGAGCCTCCAGGCTGAGACTGATTCTACCCGAGGATGAAGCCTTACTTTCGAGTAAAAGTAGTCAGGCAGAGTGCCTGGATCATGGCCGAGAAAAACAAACACATGCACCACACACATTGGGGTCTATATTCCCCTGAAAGTTGTAAGACTCTGGATGAAAAAATGCCACCTCAGCCTCAAACCAGACACTGGCTGATTCTACCCGAGGACGAAGCCTTATTTTCGGGTAGAAGTAGTCAGGCAGAGTGCCTGAATCAAAAAGATGAAAAAGCATGAAAAGGAGTAAAATGCCATCCAAATACACTCCTTTGATGAAAAAAGAGGTGAACATGTGTGTGCGTGCGTGCCTCTAATTCCATCCAGAGACACTCCTTTGAGGAAAAAAGAGGTGAACATGTGTGTGCGTGCGTGCCTCTAATTCCATCCAAAGACACGCCTTTGATGAAAAAAGAGGTTGAAAATGCATGAAAACGGTGAAAAAGCATGAAAATGAAAAAAAAATGCTTGTGCCACTGGGTCTCATACGGTGCCCTGGGTCATGTGAGCGGGTCAAACCGCCTTGAATTTCATTCAAATACACTCATTTGATAAAAAGAGTAAAAATGCATGAAAACGACTAAAAATCATGAAAATGGATAAAATGCCTGTGCCACTGTGTATAATATGATGTCATGGGTCACCTGAGTGGGTCAAACTGTGTTGTGTTGTGTTGTCCTTGCGAATGGAGTACCAGGGGTGCGAGGCTGTCCTTGCGAAAATATGACAGAGTGTGAAATGGAGTACCAGGGGAGCAAAAAGAAGAAGGGGGAAAAAAGAGGTAAAATGCATGAAAACTGTGAAAAAGCATGAAAATGAATAAAATGCGGGTCACATTATTCATAATATATGCCCCTGAAGCCCATAATACTTCCATGGGAACATGTCAGTGGAGCCTCCAGGCTGAGACTGATTCTACCCGAGGATGAAGCCTTACTTTCGGGTAAAAGTAGTCAGGCAGAGTGCCTGGATCATGGCCGAGAAAAACAAACACATGCACCACACACATTGGGGTCTATATTCCCCTGAAAGTTGTAAGACTCTGGATGAAAAAATGCCACCTCAGCCTCAAACCAGACACTGGCTGATTCTACCCGAGGACGAAGCCTTATTTTCGGGTAAAAGTAGTCAGGCAGAGTGCCTGAATCAAAAAGATGAAAAAGCATGAAAAGGAGTAAAATGCCATCCAAATACACTCCTTTGATGAAAAAAGAGGTGAACATGTGTGTGCGTGCGTGCCTCTAATTCCATCCAGAGACACTCCTTTGAGGAAAAAAGAGGTGAACATGTGTGTGCGTGCGTGCCTCTAATTCCATCCAAAGACACGACTTTGATGAAAAAAGAGGTGAAAATGCATGAAAACGGTGAAAAAGCATGAAAATGAAAAAAAAATGCTTGTGCCACTGGGTCTCATACGGTGCCCTGGGTCATGTGAGCGGGTCAAACCGCCTTGAATTTCATTCAAATACACTCATTTGATAAAAAGAGTAAAAATGCATGAAAACGACTAAAAATCATGAAAATGGATAAAATGCCTGTGCCACTGTGTATAATATGATGTCATGGGTCACCTGAGTGGGTCAAACTGTGTTGTGTTGTGTTGTCCTTGTGAATGGAGTACCAGGGGTCCTTGCGAAAATATGACAGAGTGTGAAATGGAGTACCAGGGTAGCAAAAAGAAGAAGGGTGAAAAAAGAGGTAAAATGCATGAAAACTGTGAAAAAGCATGAAAATGAATAAAATGCGGGTCACATTATTCATAATATATGCCCCTGAAGCCCATAATACTTCCATGGGAACATGTCAGTGGAGCCTCCAGGCTGAGACTGATTCTACCCGAGGATGAAGCCTTACTTTCGAGTAAAAGTAGTCAGGCAGAGTGCCTGGATCATGGCCGAGAAAAACAAACACATGCACCACACACATTGGGGTCTATATTCCCCTGAAAGTTGTAAGACTCTGGATGAAAAAATGCCACCTCAGCCTCAAACCAGACACTGGCTGATTCTACCCGAGGACGAAGCCTTATTTTCGGGTAGAAGTAGTCAGGCAGAGTGCCTGAATCAAAAAGATGAAAAAGCATGAAAAGGAGTAAAATGCCATCCAAATACACTCCTTTGATGAAAAAAGAGGTGAACATGTGTGTGCGTGCGTGCCTCTAATTCCATCCAGAGACACTCCTTTGAGGAAAAAAGAGGTGAACATGTGTGTGCGTGCGTGCCTCTAATTCCATCCAAAGACACGCCTTTGATGAAAAAAGAGGTTGAAAATGCATGAAAACGGTGAAAAAGCATGAAAATGAAAAAAAAATGCTTGTGCCACTGGGTCTCATACGGTGCCCTGGGTCATGTGAGCGGGTCAAACCGCCTTGAATTTCATTCAAATACACTCATTTGATAAAAAGAGTAAAAATGCATGAAAACGACTAAAAATCATGAAAATGGATAAAATGCCTGTGCCACTGTGTATAATATGATGTCATGGGTCACCTGAGTGGGTCAAACTGTGTTGTGTTGTGTTGTCCTTGCGAATGGAGTACCAGGGGTCCTTGCGAAAATATGACAGAGTGTGAAATGGAGTACCAGGGGAGCAAAAAGAAGAAGGGTGAAAAAAGAGGTAAAATGCATGAAAACTGTGAAAAAGCATGAAAATGAATAAAATGCGGGTCACATTATTCATAATATATGCCCCTGAAGCCCATAATACTTCCATGGGAACATGTCAGTGGAGCCTCCAGGCTGAGACTGATTCTACCCGAGGATGAAGCCTTACTTTCGGGTAAAAGTAGTCAGGCAGAGTGCCTGGATCATGGCCGAGAAAAACAAACACATGCACCACACACATTGGGGTCTATATTCCCCTGAAAGTTGTAAGACTCTGGATGAAAAAATGCCACCTCAGCCTCAAACCAGACACTGGCTGATTCTACCCGAGGACGAAGCCTTATTTTCGGGTAAAAGTAGTCAGGCAGAGTGCCTGAATCAAAAAGATGAAAAAGCATGAAAAGGAGTAAAATGCCATCCAAATACACTCCTTTGATGAAAAAAGAGGTGAACATGTGTGTGCGTGCGTGCCTCTAATTCCATCCAGAGACACTCCTTTGAGGAAAAAAGAGGTGAACATGTGTGTGCGTGCGTGCCTCTAATTCCATCCAAAGACACGACTTTGATGAAAAAAGAGGTGAAAATGCATGAAAACGGTGAAAAAGCATGAAAATGAAAAAAAAATGCTTGTGCCACTGGGTCTCATACGGTGCCCTGGGTCATGTGAGCGGGTCAAACCGCCTTGAATTTCATTCAAATACACTCATTTGATAAAAAGAGTAAAAATGCATGAAAACGACTAAAAATCATGAAAATGGATAAAATGCCTGTGCCACTGTGTATAATATGATGTCATGGGTCACCTGAGTGGGTCAAACTGTGTTGTGTTGTGTTGTCCTTGTGAATGGAGTACCAGGGGTCCTTGCGAAAATATGACAGAGTGTGAAATGGAGTACCAGGGTAGCAAAAAGAAGAAGGGTGAAAAAAGAGGTAAAATGCATGAAAACTGTGAAAAAGCATGAAAATGAATAAAATGCGGGTCACATTATTCATAATATATGCCCCTGAAGCCCATAATACTTCCATGGAACATGTCAGTGGAGCCTCAGGCTGAGACTGATTCTACCCGAGGATGAAGCCTTACTTTCGGGTAAAAGTAGTCAGGCAGAGTGCCTGGATCATGGCCGAGAAAAACAAACACATGCACCACACACATTGGGGTCTATATTCCCCTGAAAGTTGTAAGACTCTGGATGAAAAAATGCCACCTCAGCCTCAAACCAGACACTGGCTGATTCTACCCGAGGACGAAGCCTTATTTTCGGGTAGAAGTAGTCAGGCAGAGTGCCTGAATCAAAAAGATGAAAAAGCATGAAAAGGAGTAAAATGCCATCCAAATACACTCCTTTGATGAAAAAAGAGGTGAACATGTGTGTGCGTGCGTGCCTCTAATTCCATCCAGAGACACTCCTTTGAGGAAAAAAGAGGTGAACATGTGTGTGCGTGCGTGCCTCTAATTCCATCCAAAGACACGCCTTTGATGAAAAAAGAGGTTGAAAATGCATGAAAACGGTGAAAAAGCATGAAAATTAAAAAAAAATGCTTGTGCCACTGGGTCTCATACGGTGCCCTGGGTCATGTGAGCGGGTCAAACCGCCTTGAATTTCATTCAAATACACTCATTTGATAAAAAGAGTAAAAATGCATGAAAACGACTAAAAATCATGTAAATGGATAAAATGCCTGTGCCACTGTGTATAATATGATGTCATGGGTCACCTGAGTGGGTCAAACTGTGTTGTGTTGTGTTGTCCTTGCGAATGGAGTACCAGGGGTCCTTGCGAAAATATGACAGAGTGTGAAATGGAGTACCAGGGGAGCAAAAAGAAGAAGGGTGAAAAAAGAGGTAAAATGCATGAAAACTGTGAAAAAGCATGAAAATGAATAAAATGCGGGTCACATTATTCATAATATATGCCCCTGAAGCCCATAATACTTCCATGGGAACATGTCAGTGGAGCCTCCAGGCTGAGACTGATTCTACCCGAGGATGAAGCCTTACTTTCGGGTAAAAGTAGTCAGGCAGAGTGCCTGGATCATGGCCGAGAAAAACAAACACATGCACCACACACATTGGGTTCTATATTCCCCTGAAAGTTGTAAGACTCTGGATGAAAAAATGCCACCTCAGCCTCAAACCAGACACTGGCTGATTCTACCCGAGGATGAAGCCTTATTTTCGGGTAAAGTAGTCAGGCAGAGTGCCTGAATCAAAAAGATGAAAAAGCATGAAAAGGAGTAAAATGCCATCCAAATACACTCCTTTGATGAAAAAAGAGGTGAACATGTGTGTGCGTGCGTGCCTCTAATTCCATCCAGAGACACTCCTTTGAGGAAAAAAGAGGTGAACATGTGTGTGCGTGCGTGCCTCTAATTCCATCCAAAGACACGCCTTTGATGAAAAAAGAGGTTGAAAATGCATGAAAACGGTGAAAAAGCATGAAAATGAAAAAAAAATGCTTGTGCCACTGGGTCTCATACGGTGCCCTGGGTCATGTGAGCGGGTCAAACCGCCTTGAATTTCATTCAAATACACTCATTTGATAAAAAGAGTAAAAATGCATGAAAACGACTAAAAATCATGAAAATGGATAAAATGCCTGTGCCACTGTGTATAATATGATGTCATGGGTCACCTGAGTGGGTCAAACTGTGTTGTGTTGTGTTGTCCTTGTGAATGGAGTACCAGGGGTCCTTGCGAAAATATGACAGAGTGTGAAATGGAGTACCAGGGTAGCAAAAAGAAGAAGGGTGAAAAAAGAGGTAAAATGCATGAAAACTGTGAAAAAGCATGAAAATGAATAAAATGCGGGTCACATTATTCATAATATATGCCCCTGAAGCCCATAATACTTCCATGGGAACATGTCAGTGGAGCCTCCAGGCTGAGACTGATTCTACCCGAGGATGAAGCCTTACTTTCGGGTAAAAGTAGTCAGGCAGAGTGCCTGGATCATGGCCGAGAAAAACAAACACATGCACCACACACATTGGGGTCTATATTCCCCTGAAAGTTGTAAGACTCTGGATGAAAAAATGCCACCTCAGCCTCAAACCAGACACTGGCTGATTCTACCCGAGGACGAAGCCTTATTTTCGGGTAGAAGTAGTCAGGCAGAGTGCCTGAATCAAAAAGATGAAAAAGCATGAAAAGGAGTAAAATGCCATCCAAATACACTCCTTTGATGAAAAAAGAGGTGAACATGTGTGTGCGTGCGTGCCTCTAATTCCATCCAGAGACACTCCTTTGAGGAAAAAAGAGGTGAACATGTGTGTGCGTGCGTGCCTCTAATTCCATCCAAAGACACGCCTTTGATGAAAAAAGAGGTTGAAAATGCATGAAAACGGTGAAAAAGCATGAAAATGAAAAAAAAATGCTTGTGCCACTGGGTCTCATACGGTGCCCTGGGTCATGTGAGCGGGTCAAACCGCCTTGAATTTCATTCAAATACACTCATTTGATAAAAAGAGTAAAAATGCATGAAAACGACTAAAAATCATGTAAATGGATAAAATGCCTGTGCCACTGTGTATAATATGATGTCATGGGTCACCTGAGTGGGTCAAACTGTGTTGTGTTGTGTTTGTCCTTGCGAATGGAGTACCAGGGGTCCTTGCGAAAATATGACAGAGTGTGAAATGGAGTACCAGGGGAGCAAAAAGAAGAAGGGTGAAAAAAGAGGTAAAATGCATGAAAACTGTGAAAAAGCATGAAAATGAATAAAATGCGGGTCACATTATTCATAATATATGCCCCTGAAGCCCATAATACTTCCATGGGAACATGTCAGTGGAGCCTCCAGGCTGAGACTGATTCTACCCGAGGATGAAGCCTTACTTTCGGGTAAAAGTAGTCAGGCAGAGTGCCTGGATCATGGCCGAGAAAAACAAACACATGCACCACACACATTGGGGTCTATATTCCCCTGAAAGTTGTAAGACTCTGGATGAAAAAATGCCACCTCAGCCTCAAACCAGACACTGGCTGATTCTACCCGAGGACGAAGCCTTATTTTCGGGTAGAAGTAGTCAGGCAGAGTGCCTGAATCAAAAAGATGAAAAAGCATGAAAAGGAGTAAAATGCCATCCAAATACACTCCTTTGATGAAAAAAGAGGTGAACATGTGTGTGCGTGCGTGCCTCTAATTCCATCCAGAGACACTCCTTTGAGGAAAAAAGAGGTGAACATGTGTGTGCGTGCGTGCCTCTAATTCCATCCAAAGACACGCCTTTGATGAAAAAAGAGGTAGAAAATGCATGAAAACGGTGAAAAAGCATGAAAATGAAAAAAAAATGCTTGTGCCACTGGGTCTCATACGGTGCCCTGGGTCATGTGAGCGGGTCAAACCGCCTTGAATTTCATTCAAATACACTCATTTGATAAAAAGAGTAAAAATGCATGAAAACGACTAAAAATCATGAAAATGGATAAAATGCCTGTGCCACTGTGTATAATATGATGTCATGGGTCACCTGAGTGGGTCAAACTGTGTTGTGTTGTGTTGTCCTTGCGAATGGAGTACCAGGGGTCCTTGCGAAAATATGACAGAGTGTGAAATGGAGTACCAGGGGAGCAAAAAGAAGAAGGGTGAAAAAAGAGGTAAAATGCATGAAAACTGTGAAAAAGCATGAAAATGAATAAAATGCGGGTCACATTATTCATAATATATGCCCCTGAAGCCCATAATACTT
Source organism: Platichthys flesus (assembly GCF_949316205.1). Lineage (NCBI taxonomy): Eukaryota > Metazoa > Chordata > Actinopteri > Pleuronectiformes > Pleuronectidae > Platichthys > Platichthys flesus. The sequence continues at coordinate 40,557 of NW_026910029.1, forward strand.
CCATGGGAACATGTCAGTGGAGCCTCCAGGCTGAGACTGATTCTACCCGAGGATGAAGCCTTACTTTCGGGTAAAAGTAGTCAGGCAGAGTGCCTGGATCATGGCCGAGAAAAACAAACACATGCACCACACACATTGGGGTCTATATTCCCCTGAAAGTTGTAAGACTCTGGATGAAAAAATGCCACCTCAGCCTCAAACCAGACACTGGCTGATTCTACCCGAGGACGAAGCCTTATTTTCGGGTAAAAGTAGTCAGGCAGAGTGCCTGAATCAAAAAGATGAAAAAGCATGAAAAGGAGTAAAATGCCATCCAAATACACTCCTTTGATGAAAAAAGAGGTGAACATGTGTGTGCGTGCGTGCCTCTAATTCCATCCAGAGACACTCCTTTGAGGAAAAAAGAGGTGAACATGTGTGTGCGTGCGTGCCTCTAATTCCATCCAAAGACACGCCTTTGATGAAAAAAGAGGTTGAAAATGCATGAAAACGGTGAAAAAGCATGAAAATGAAAAAAAAATGCTTGTGCCACTGGGTCTCATACGGTGCCCTGGGTCATGTGAGCGGGTCAAACCGCCTTGAATTTCATTCAAATACACTCATTTGATAAAAAGAGTAAAAATGCATGAAAACGACTAAAAATCATGAAAATGGATAAAATGCCTGTGCCACTGTGTATAATATGATGTCATGGGTCACCTGAGTGGGTCAAACTGTGTTGTGTTGTGTTGTCCTTGCGAATGGAGTACCAGGGGTCCTTGCGAAAATATGACAGAGTGTGAAATGGAGTACCAGGGGAGCAAAAAGAAGAAGGGTGAAAAAAGAGGTAAAATGCATGAAAACTGTGAAAAAGCATGAAAATGAATAAAATGCGGGTCACATTATTCATAATATATGCCCCTGAAGCCCATAATACTTCCATGGGAACATGTCAGTGGAGCCTCCAGGCTGAGACTGATTCTACCCGAGGATGAAGCCTTACTTTCGGGTAAAAGTAGTCAGGCAGAGTGCCTGGATCATGGCCGAGAAAAACAAACACATGCACCACACACATTGGGTTCTATATTCCCCTGAAAGTTGTAAGACTCTGGATGAAAAAATGCCACCTCAGCCTCAAACCAGACACTGGCTGATTCTACCCGAGGACGAAGCCTTATTTTCGGGTAAAAGTAGTCAGGCAGAGTGCCTGAATCAAAAAGATGAAAAAGCATGAAAAGGAGTAAAATGCCATCCAAATACACTCCTTTGATGAAAAAAGAGGTGAACATGTGTGTGCGTGCGTGCCTCTAATTCCATCCAGAGACACTCCTTTGAGGAAAAAAGAGGTGAACATGTGTGTGCGTGCGTGCCTCTAATTCCATCCAAAGACACGCCTTTGATGAAAAAAGAGGTGAAAATGCATGAAAACGGTGAAAAAGCATGAAAATGAAAAAAAAATGCTTGTGCCACTGGGTCTCATACGGTGCCCTGGGTCATGTGAGCGGGTCAAACCGCCTTGAATTTCATTCAAATACACTCATTTGATAAAAAGAGTAAAAATGCATGAAAACGACTAAAAATCATGAAAATGGATAAAATGCCTGTGCCACTGTGTATAATATGATGTCATGGGTCACCTGAGTGGGTCAAACTGTGTTGTGTTGTGTTGTCCTTGTGAATGGAGTACCAGGGGTCCTTGCGAAAATATGACAGAGTGTGAAATGGAGTACCAGGGTAGCAAAAAGAAGAAGGGTGAAAAAAGAGGTAAAATGCATGAAAACTGTGAAAAAGCATGAAAATGAATAAAATGCGGGTCACATTATTCATAATATATGCCCCTGAAGCCCATAATACTTCCATGGGAACATGTCAGTGGAGCCTCCAGGCTGAGACTGATTCTACCCGAGGATGAAGCCTTACTTTCGGGTAAAAGTAGTCAGGCAGAGTGCCTGGATCATGGCCGAGAAAAACAAACACATGCACCACACACATTGGGGTCTATATTCCCCTGAAAGTTGTAAGACTCTGGATGAAAAAATGCCACCTCAGCCTCAAACCAGACACTGGCTGATTCTACCCGAGGACGAAGCCTTATTTTCGGGTAGAAGTAGTCAGGCAGAGTGCCTGAATCAAAAAGATGAAAAAGCATGAAAAGGAGTAAAATGCCATCCAAATACACTCCTTTGATGAAAAAAGAGGTGAACATGTGTGTGCGTGCGTGCCTCTAATTCCATCCAGAGACACTCCTTTGAGGAAAAAAGAGGTGAACATGTGTGTGCGTGCGTGCCTCTAATTCCATCCAAAGACACGCCTTTGATGAAAAAAGAGGTTGAAAATGCATGAAAACGGTGAAAAAGCATGAAAATGAAAAAAAAATGCTTGTGCCACTGGGTCTCATACGGTGCCCTGGGTCATGTGAGCGGGTCAAACCGCCTTGAATTTCATTCAAATACACTCATTTGATAAAAAGAGTAAAAATGCATGAAAACGACTAAAAATCATGAAAATGGATAAAATGCCTGTGCCACTGTGTATAATATGATGTCATGGGTCACCTGAGTGGGTCAAACTGTGTTGTGTTGTGTTGTCCTTGCGAATGGAGTACCAGGGGTCCTTGCGAAAATATGACAGAGTGTGAAATGGAGTACCAGGGGAGCAAAAAGAAGAAGGGTGAAAAAAGAGGTAAAATGCATGAAAACTGTGAAAAAGCATGAAAATGAATAAAATGCGGGTCACATTATTCATAATATATGCCCCTGAAGCCCATAATACTTCCATGGGAACATGTCAGTGGAGCCTCCAGGCTGAGACTGATTCTACCCGAGGATGAAGCCTTACTTTCGGGTAAAAGTAGTCAGGCAGAGTGCCTGGATCATGGCCGAGAAAAACAAACACATGCACCACACACATTGGGTTCTATATTCCCCTGAAAGTTGTAAGACTCTGGATGAAAAAATGCCACCTCAGCCTCAAACCAGACACTGGCTGATTCTACCCGAGGACGAAGCCTTATTTTCGGGTAAAAGTAGTCAGGCAGAGTGCCTGAATCAAAAAGATGAAAAAGCATGAAAAGGAGTAAAATGCCATCCAAATACACTCCTTTGATGAAAAAAGAGGTGAACATGTGTGTGCGTGCGTGCCTCTAATTCCATCCAGAGACACTCCTTTGAGGAAAAAAGAGGTGAACATGTGTGTGCGTGCGTGCCTCTAATTCCATCCAAAGACACGCCTTTGATGAAAAAAGAGGTTGAAAATGCATGAAAACGGTGAAAAAGCATGAAAATGAAAAAAAAATGCTTGTGCCACTGGGTCTCATACGGTGCCCTGGGTCATGTGAGCGGGTCAAACCGCCTTGAATTTCATTCAAATACACTCATTTGATAAAAAGAGTAAAAATGCATGAAAACGACTAAAAATCATGAAAATGGATAAAATGCCTGTGCCACTGTGTATAATATGATGTCATGGGTCACCTGAGTGGGTCAAACTGTGTTGTGTTGTGTTGTCCTTGCGAATGGAGTACCAGGGGTCCTTGCGAAAATATGACAGAGTGTGAAATGGAGTACCAGGGGAGCAAAAAGAAGAAGGGTGAAAAAAGAGGTAAAATGCATGAAAACTGTGAAAAAGCATGAAAATGAATAAAATGCGGGTCACATTATTCATAATATATGCCCCTGAAGCCCATAATACTTCCATGGGAACATGTCAGTGGAGCCTCCAGGCTGAGACTGATTCTACCCGAGGATGAAGCCTTACTTTCGGGTAAAAGTAGTCAGGCAGAGTGCCTGGATCATGGCCGAGAAAAACAAACACATGCACCACACACATTGGGGTCTATATTCCCCTGAAAGTTGTAAGACTCTGGATGAAAAAATGCCACCTCAGCCTCAAACCAGACACTGGCTGATTCTACCCGAGGACGAAGCCTTATTTTCGGGTAAAAGTAGTCAGGCAGAGTGCCTGAATCAAAAAGATGAAAAAGCATGAAAAGGAGTAAAATGCCATCCAAATACACTCCTTTGATGAAAAAAGAGGTCAACATGTGTGTGCATGCGTGCCTCTAATTCCATCCAAAGACACGCCTTTGATGAAAAAAGAGGTTGAAAATGCATGAAAACGGTGAAAAAGCATGAAAATGAAAAAAAAATGCTTGTGCCACTGGGTCTCATACGGTGCCCTGGGTCATGTGAGCGGGTCAAACCGCCTTGAATTTCATTCAAATACACTCATTTGATAAAAAGAGTAAAAATGCATGAAAACGACTAAAAATCATGAAAATGGATAAAATGCCTGTGCCACTGTGTATAATATGATGTCATGGGTCACCTGAGTGGGTCAAACTGTGTTGTGTTGTGTTGTCCTTGCGAATGGAGTACCAGGGGTCCTTGCGAAAATATGACAGAGTGTGAAATGGAGTACCAGGGGAGCAAAAAGAAGAAGGGTGAAAAAAGAGGTAAAATGCATGAAAACTGTGAAAAAGCATGAAAATGAATAAAATGCGGGTCACATTATTCATAATATATGCCCCTGAAGCCCATAATACTTCCATGGGAACATGTCAGTGGAGCCTCCAGGCTGAGACTGATTCTACCCGAGGATGAAGCCTTACTTTCGGGTAAAAGTAGTCAGGCAGAGTGCCTGGATCATGGCCGAGAAAAACAAACACATGCACCACACACATTGGGTTCTATATTCCCCTGAAAGTTGTAAGACTCTGGATGAAAAAATGCCACCTCAGCCTCAAACCAGACACTGGCTGATTCTACCCGAGGACGAAGCCTTATTTTCGGGTAAAAGTAGTCAGGCAGAGTGCCTGAATCAAAAGATGAAAAAGCATGAAAAGGAGTAAAATGCCATCCAAATACACTCCTTTGATGAAAAAAGAGGTGAACATGTGTGTGCGTGCGTGCCTCTAATTCCATCCAGAGACACTCCTTTGAGGAAAAAAGAGGTGAACATGTGTGTGCGTGCGTGCCTCTAATTCCATCCAAAGACACGCCTTTGATGAAAAAAGAGGTGAAAATGCATGAAAACGGTGAAAAAGCATGAAAATGAAAAAAAAATGCTTGTGCCACTGGGTCTCATACGGTGCCCTGGGTCATGTGAGCGGGTCAAACCGCCTTGAATTTCATTCAAATACACTCATTTGATAAAAAGAGTAAAAATGCATGAAAACGACTAAAAATCATGAAAATGGATAAAATGCCTGTGCCACTGTGTATATTATGATGTCATGGGTCACCTGAGTGGGTCAAACTGTGTTGTGTTGTGTTGTCCTTGTGAATGGAGTACCAGGGGTCCTTGCGAAAATATGACAGAGTGTGAAATGGAGTACCAGGGGAGCAAAAAGAAGAAGGGGGAAAAAAGAGGTAAAATGCATGAAAACTGTGAAAAAGCATGAAAATGAATAAAATGCGGGTCACATTATTCATAATATATGCCCCTGAAGCCCATAATACTTCCATGGGAACATGTCAGTGGAGCCTCCAGGCTGAGACTGATTCTACCCGAGGATGAAGCCTTACTTTCGGGTAAAAGTAGTCAGGCAGAGTGCCTGGATCATGGCCGAGAAAAACAAACACATGCACCACACACATTGGGGTCTATATTCCCCTGAAAGTTGTAAGACTCTGGATGAAAAAATGCCACCTCAGCCTCAAACCAGACACTGGCTGATTCTACCCGAGGACGAAGCCTTATTTTCGGGTAGAAGTAGTCAGGCAGAGTGCCTGAATCAAAAAGATGAAAAAGCATGAAAAGGAGTAAAATGCCATCCAAATACACTCCTTTGATGAAAAAAGAGGTGAACATGTGTGTGCGTGCGTGCCTCTAATTCCATCCAGAGACACTCCTTTGAGGAAAAAAGAGGTGAACATGTGTGTGCGTGCGTGCCTCTAATTCCATCCAAAGACACGCCTTTGATGAAAAAAGAGGTTGAAAATGCATGAAAACAGTGAAAAAGCATGAAAATGAAAAAAAAATGCTTGTGCCACTGGGTCTCATACGGTGCCCTGGGTCATGTGAGCGGGTCAAACCGCCTTGAATTTCATTCAAATACACTCATTTGATAAAAAGAGTAAAAATGCATGAAAACGACTAAAAATCATGAAAATGGATAAAATGCCTGTGCCACTGTGTATAATATGATGTCATGGGTCACCTGAGTGGGTCAAACTGTGTTGTGTTGTGTTGTCCTTGCGAATGGAGTACCAGGGGTCCTTGCGAAAATATGACAGAGTGTGAAATGGAGTACCAGGGGAGCAAAAAGAAGAAGGGTGAAAAAAGAGGTAAAATGCATGAAAACTGTGAAAAAGCATGAAAATGAATAAAATGCGGGTCACATTATTCATAATATATGCCCCTGAAGCCCATAATACTTCCATGGGAACATGTCAGTGGAGCCTCCAGGCTGAGACTGATTCTACCCGAGGATGAAGCCTTACTTTCGGGTAAAAGTAGTCAGGCAGAGTGCCTGGATCATGGCCGAGAAAAACAAACACATGCACCACACACATTGGGGTCTATATTCCCCTGAAAGTTGTAAGACTCTGGATGAAAAAATGCCACCTCAGCCTCAAACCAGACACTGGCTGATTCTACCCGAGGACGAAGCCTTATTTTCGGGTAAAAGTAGTCAGGCAGAGTGCCTGAATCAAAAAGATGAAAAAGCATGAAAAGGAGTAAAATGCCATCCAAATACACTCCTTTGATGAAAAAAGAGGTCAACATGTGTGTGCATGCGTGCCTCTAATTCCATCCAAAGACACGCCTTTGATGAAAAAAGAGGTTGAAAATGCATGAAAACGGTGAAAAAGCATGAAAATGAAAAAAAAATGCTTGTGCCACTGGGTCTCATACGGTGCCCTGGGTCATGTGAGCGGGTCAAACCGCCTTGAATTTCATTCAAATACACTCATTTGATAAAAAGAGTAAAAATGCATGAAAACGACTAAAAATCATGAAAATGGATAAAATGCCTGTGCCACTGTGTATATTATGATGTCATGGGTCACCTGAGTGGGTCAAACTGTGTTGTGTTGTGTTGTCCTTGTGAATGGAGTACCAGGGGTCCTTGCGAAAATATGACAGAGTGTGAAATGGAGTACCAGGGGAGCAAAAAGAAGAAGGGGGAAAAAAGAGGTAAAATGCATGAAAACTGTGAAAAAGCATGAAAATGAATAAAATGCGGGTCACATTATTCATAATATATGCCCCTGAAGCCCATAATACTTCCATGGGAACATGTCAGTGGAGCCTCCAGGCTGAGACTGATTCTACCCGAGGATGAAGCCTTACTTTCGGGTAAAAGTAGTCAGGCAGAGTGCCTGGATCATGGCCGAGAAAAACAAACACATGCACCACACACATTGGGGTCTATATTCCCCTGAAAGTTGTAAGACTCTGGATGAAAAAATGCCACCTCAGCCTCAAACCAGACACTGGCTGATTCTACCCGAGGACGAAGCCTTATTTTCGGGTAGAAGTAGTCAGGCAGAGTGCCTGAATCAAAAAGATGAAAAAGCATGAAAAGGAGTAAAATGCCATCCAAATACACTCCTTTGATGAAAAAAGAGGTGAACATGTGTGTGCGTGCGTGCCTCTAATTCCATCCAGAGACACTCCTTTGAGGAAAAAAGAGGTGAACATGTGTGTGCGTGCGTGCCTCTAATTCCATCCAAAGACACGCCTTTGATGAAAAAAGAGGTTGAAAATGCATGAAAACAGTGAAAAAGCATGAAAATGAAAAAAAAATGCTTGTGCCACTGGGTCTCATACGGTGCCCTGGGTCATGTGAGCGGGTCAAACCGCCTTGAATTTCATTCAAATACACTCATTTGATAAAAAGAGTAAAAATGCATGAAAACGACTAAAAATCATGAAAATGGATAAAATGCCTGTGCCACTGTGTATAATATGATGTCATGGGTCACCTGAGTGGGTCAAACTGTGTTGTGTTGTGTTGTCCTTGCGAATGGAGTACCAGGGGTCCTTGCGAAAATATGACAGAGTGTGAAATGGAGTACCAGGGGAGCAAAAAGAAGAAGGGTGAAAAAAGAGGTAAAATGCATGAAAACTGTGAAAAAGCATGAAAATGAATAAAATGCGGGTCACATTATTCATAATATATGCCCCTGAAGCCCATAATACTTCCATGGGAACATGTCAGTGGAGCCTCCAGGCTGAGACTGATTCTACCCGAGGATGAAGCCTTACTTTCGGGTAAAAGTAGTCAGGCAGAGTGCCTGGATCATGGCCGAGAAAAACAAACACATGCACCACACACATTGGGGTCTATATTCCCCTGAAAGTTGTAAGACTCTGGATGAAAAAATGCCACCTCAGCCTCAAACCAGACACTGGCTGATTCTACCCGAGGACGAAGCCTTATTTTCGGGTAAAAGTAGTCAGGCAGAGTGCCTGAATCAAAAAGATGAAAAAGCATGAAAAGGAGTAAAATGCCATCCAAATACACTCCTTTGATGAAAAAAGAGGTCAACATGTGTGTGCATGCGTGCCTCTAATTCCATCCAAAGACACGCCTTTGATGAAAAAAGAGGTTGAAAATGCATGAAAACGGTGAAAAAGCATGAAAATGAAAAAAAAATGCTTGTGCCACTGGGTCTCATACGGTGCCCTGGGTCATGTGAGCGGGTCAAACCGCCTTGAATTTCATTCAAATACACTCATTTGATAAAAAGAGTAAAAATGCATGAAAACGACTAAAAATCATGAAAATGGATAAAATGCCTGTGCCACTGTGTATATTATGATGTCATGGGTCACCTGAGTGGGTCAAACTGTGTTGTGTTGTGTTGTCCTTGTGAATGGAGTACCAGGGGTCCTTGCGAAAATATGACAGAGTGTGAAATGGAGTACCAGGGGAGCAAAAAGAAGAAGGGGGAAAAAAGAGGTAAAATGCATGAAAACTGTGAAAAAGCATGAAAATGAATAAAATGCGGGTCACATTATTCATAATATATGCCCCTGAAGCCCATAATACTTCCATGGGAACATGTCAGTGGAGCCTCCAGGCTGAGACTGATTCTACCCGAGGATGAAGCCTTACTTTCGGGTAAAAGTAGTCAGGCAGAGTGCCTGGATCATGGCCGAGAAAAACAAACACATGCACCACACACATTGGGGTCTATATTCCCCTGAAAGTTGTAAGACTCTGGATGAAAAAATGCCACCTCAGCCTCAAACCAGACACTGGCTGATTCTACCCGAGGACGAAGCCTTATTTTCGGGTAGAAGTAGTCAGGCAGAGTGCCTGAATCAAAAAGATGAAAAAGCATGAAAAGGAGTAAAATGCCATCCAAATACACTCCTTTGATGAAAAAAGAGGTGAACATGTGTGTGCGTGCGTGCCTCTAATTCCATCCAGAGACACTCCTTTGAGGAAAAAAGAGGTGAACATGTGTGTGCGTGCGTGCCTCTAATTCCATCCAAAGACACGCCTTTGATGAAAAAAGAGGTTGAAAATGCATGAAAACAGTGAAAAAGCATGAAAATGAAAAAAAAATGCTTGTGCCACTGGGTCTCATACGGTGCCCTGGGTCATGTGAGCGGGTCAAACCGCCTTGAATTTCATTCAAATACACTCATTTGATAAAAAGAGTAAAAATGCATGAAAACGACTAAAAATCATGAAAATGGATAAAATGCCTGTGCCACTGTGTATAATATGATGTCATGGGTCACCTGAGTGGGTCAAACTGTGTTGTGTTGTGTTGTCCTTGCGAATGGAGTACCAGGGGTCCTTGCGAAAATATGACAGAGTGTGAAATGGAGTACCAGGGGAGCAAAAAGAAGAAGGGTGAAAAAAGAGGTAAAATGCATGAAAACTGTGAAAAAGCATGAAAATGAATAAAATGCGGGTCACATTATTCATAATATATGCCCCTGAAGCCCATAATACTTCCATGGGAACATGTCCGTGGAGCCTCCAGGCTGAGACTGATTCTACCCGAGGATGAAGCCTTACTTTCGGGTAAAAGTAGTCAGGCAGAGTGCCTGGATCATGGCCGAGAAAAACAAACACATGCACCACACACATTGGGTTCTATATTCCCCTGAAAGTTGTAAGACTCTGGATGAAAAAATGCCACCTCAGCCTCAAACCAGACACTGGCTGATTCTACCCGAGGACGAAGCCTTATTTTCGGGTAAAAGTAGTCAGGCAGAGTGCCTGAATCAAAAAGATGAAAAAGCATGAAAAGGAGTAAAATGCCATCCAAATACACTCCTTTGATGAAAAAAGAGGTGAACATGTGTGTGCGTGCGTGCCTCTAATTCCATCCAGAGACACTCCTTTGAGGAAAAAAGAGGTGAACATGTGTGTGCGTGCGTGCCTCTAATTCCATCCAAAGACACGCCTTTGATGAAAAAAGAGGTTGAAAATGCATGAAAACGGTGAAAAAGCATGAAAATGAAAAAAAAATGCTTGTGCCACTGGGTCTCATACGGTGCCCTGGGTCATGTGAGCGGGTCAAACCGCCTTGAATTTCATTCAAATACACTCATTTGATAAAAAGAGTAAAAATGCATGAAAACGACTAAAAATCATGAAAATGGATAAAATGCCTGTGCCACTGTGTATAATATGATGTCATGGGTCACCTGAGTGGGTCAAACTGTGTTGTGTTGTGTTGTCCTTGCGAATGGAGTACCAGGGGTCCTTGCGAAAATATGACAGAGTGTGAAATGGAGTACCAGGGGAGCAAAAAGAAGAAGGGTGAAAAAAGAGGTAAAATGCATGAAAACTGTGAAAAAGCATGAAAATGAATAAAATGCGGGTCACATTATTCATAATATATGCCCCTGAAGCCCATAATACTTCCATGGGAACATGTCAGTGGAGCCTCCAGGCTGAGACTGATTCTACCCGAGGATGAAGCCTTACTTTCGGGTAAAAGTAGTCAGGCAGAGTGCCTGGATCATGGCCGAGAAAAACAAACACATGCACCACACACATTGGGGTCTATATTCCCCTGAAAGTTGTAAGACTCTGGATGAAAAAATGCCACCTCAGCCTCAAACCAGACACTGGCTGATTCTACCCGAGGACGAAGCCTTATTTTCGGGTAAAAGTAGTCAGGCAGAGTGCCTGAATCAAAAAGATGAAAAAGCATGAAAAGGAGTAAAATGCCATCCAAATACACTCCTTTGATGAAAAAAGAGGTGAACATGTGTGTGCATGCGTGCCTCTAATTCCATCCAAAGACACGCCTTTGATGAAAAAAGAGGTTGAAAATGCATGAAAACGGTGAAAAAGCATGAAAATCAAAAAAAAATGCTTGTGCCACTGGGTCTCATACGGTGCCCTGGGTCATGTGAGCGGGTCAAACCGCCTTGAATTTCATTCAAATACACTCATTTGATAAAAAGAGTAAAAATGCATGAAAACGACTAAAAATCATGAAAATTGATAAAATGCCTGTGCCACTGTGTATAATATGATGTCATGGGTCACCTGAGTGGGTCAAACTGTGTTGTGTTGTGTTGTCCTTGCGAATGGAGTACCAGGGGTCCTTGCGAAAATATGACAGAGTGTGAAATGGAGTACCAGGGGAGCAAAAAGAAGAAGGGGGAAAAAAGAGGTAAAATGCATGAAAACTGTGAAAAAGCATGAAAATGAATAAAATGCGGGTCACATTATTCATAATATATGCCCCTGAAGCCCATAATACTTCCATGGGAACATGTCAGTGGAGCCTCCAGGCTGAGACTGATTCTACCCGAGGATGAAGCCTTACTTTCGGGTAAAAGTAGTCAGGCAGAGTGCCTGGATCATGGCCGAGAAAAACAAACACATGCACCACACACATTGGGGTCTATATTCCCCTGAAAGTTGTAAGACTCTGGATGAAAAAATGCCACCTCAGCCTCAAACCAGACACTGGCTGATTCTACCCGAGGACGAAGCCTTATTTTCGGGTAAAAGTAGTCAGGCAGAGTGCCTGAATCAAAAAGATGAAAAAGCATGAAAAGGAGTAAAATGCCATCCAAATACACTCCTTTGATGAAAAAAGAGGTGAACATGTGTGTGCGTGCGTGCCTCTAATTCCATCCAGAGACACTCCTTTGAGGAAAAAAGAGGTGAACATGTGTGTGCGTGCGTGCCTCTAATTCCATCCAAAGACACGCCTTTGATGAAAAAAGAGGTTGAAAATGCATGAAAACGGTGAAAAAGCATGAAAATGAAAAAAAAATGCTTGTGCCACTGGGTCTCATACGGTGCCCTGGGTCATGTGAGCGGGTCAAACCGCCTTGAATTTCATTCAAATACACTCATTTGATAAAAAGAGTAAAAATGCATGAAAACGACTAAAAATCATGAAAATGGATAAAATGCCTGTGCCACTGTGTATAATATGATGTCATGGGTCACCTGAGTGGGTCAAACTGTGTTGTGTTGTGTTGTCCTTGCGAATGGAGTACCAGGGGTCCTTGCGAAAATATGACAGAGTGTGAAATGGAGTACCAGGGGAGCAAAAAGAAGAAGGGTGAAAAAAGAGGTAAAATGCATGAAAACTGTGAAAAAGCATGAAAATGAATAAAATGCGGGTCACATTATTCATAATATATGCCCCTGAAGCCCATAATACTTCCATGGGAACATGTCAGTGGAGCCTCCAGGCTGAGACTGATTCTACCCGAGGATGAAGCCTTACTTTCGGGTAAAAGTAGTCAGGCAGAGTGCCTGGATCATGGCCGAGAAAAACAAACACATGCACCACACACATTGGGTTCTATATTCCCCTGAAAGTTGTAAGACTCTGGATGAAAAAATGCCACCTCAGCCTCAAACCAGACACTGGCTGATTCTACCCGAGGACGAAGCCTTATTTTCGGGTAAAAGTAGTCAGGCAGAGTGCCTGAATCAAAAAGATGAAAAAGCATGAAAAGGAGTAAAATGCCATCCAAATACACTCCTTTGATGAAAAAAGAGGTGAACATGTGTGTGCGTGCGTGCCTCTAATTCCATCCAGAGACACTCCTTTGAGGAAAAAAGAGGTGAACATGTGTGTGCGTGCGTGCCTCTAATTCCATCCAAAGACACGCCTTTGATGAAAAAAGAGGTGAAAATGCATGAAAACGGTGAAAAAGCATGAAAATGAAAAAAAAATGCTTGTGCCACTGGGTCTCATACGGTGCCCTGGGTCATGTGAGCGGGTCAAACCGCCTTGAATTTCATTCAAATACACTCATTTGATAAAAAGAGTAAAAATGCATGAAAACGACTAAAAATCATGAAAATGGATAAAATGCCTGTGCCACTGTGTATAATATGATGTCATGGGTCACCTGAGTGGGTCAAACTGTGTTGTGTTGTGTTGTCCTTGTGAATGGAGTACCAGGGGTCCTTGCGAAAATATGACAGAGTGTGAAATGGAGTACCAGGGTAGCAAAAAGAAGAAGGGTGAAAAAAGAGGTAAAATGCATGAAAACTGTGAAAAAGCATGAAAATGAATAAAATGCGGGTCACATTATTCATAATATATGCCCCTGAAGCCCATAATACTTCCATGGGAACATGTCAGTGGAGCCTCCAGGCTGAGACTGATTCTACCCGAGGATGAAGCCTTACTTTCGGGTAAAAGTAGTCAGGCAGAGTGCCTGGATCATGGCCGAGAAAAACAAACACATGCACCACACACATTGGGGTCTATATTCCCCTGAAAGTTGTAAGACTCTGGATGAAAAAATGCCACCTCAGCCTCAAACCAGACACTGGCTGATTCTACCCGAGGACGAAGCCTTATTTTCGGGTAGAAGTAGTCAGGCAGAGTGCCTGAATCAAAAAGATGAAAAAGCATGAAAAGGAGTAAAATGCCATCCAAATACACTCCTTTGATGAAAAAAGAGGTGAACATGTGTGTGCGTGCGTGCCTCTAATTCCATCCAGAGACACTCCTTTGAGGAAAAAAGAGGTGAACATGTGTGTGCGTGCGTGCCTCTAATTCCATCCAAAGACACGCCTTTGATGAAAAAAGAGGTTGAAAATGCATGAAAACGGTGAAAAAGCATGAAAATGAAAAAAAAATGCTTGTGCCACTGGGTCTCATACGGTGCCCTGGGTCATGTGAGCGGGTCAAACCGCCTTGAATTTCATTCAAATACACTCATTTGATAAAAAGAGTAAAAATGCATGAAAACGACTAAAAATCATGAAAATGGATAAAATGCCTGTGCCACTGTGTATAATATGATGTCATGGGTCACCTGAGTGGGTCAAACTGTGTTGTGTTGTGTTGTCCTTGCGAATGGAGTACCAGGGGTCCTTGCGAAAATATGACAGAGTGTGAAATGGAGTACCAGGGGAGCAAAAAGAAGAAGGGTGAAAAAAGAGGTAAAATGCATGAAAACTGTGAAAAAGCATGAAAATGAATAAAATGCGGGTCACATTATTCATAATATATGCCCCTGAAGCCCATAATACTTCCATGGGAACATGTCAGTGGAGCCTCCAGGCTGAGACTGATTCTACCCGAGGATGAAGCCTTACTTTCGGGTAAAAGTAGTCAGGCAGAGTGCCTGGATCATGGCCGAGAAAAACAAACACATGCACCACACACATTGGGTTCTATATTCCCCTGAAAGTTGTAAGACTCTGGATGAAAAAATGCCACCTCAGCCTCAAACCAGACACTGGCTGATTCTACCCGAGGACGAAGCCTTATTTTCGGGTAAAAGTAGTCAGGCAGAGTGCCTGAATCAAAAAGATGAAAAAGCATGAAAAGGAGTAAAATGCCATCCAAATACACTCCTTTGATGAAAAAAGAGGTGAACATGTGTGTGCGTGCGTGCCTCTAATTCCATCCAGAGACACTCCTTTGAGGAAAAAAGAGGTGAACATGTGTGTGCGTGCGTGCCTCTAATTCCATCCAAAGACACGCCTTTGATGAAAAAAGAGGTTGAAAATGCATGAAAACGGTGAAAAAGCATGAAAATGAAAAAAAAATGCTTGTGCCACTGGGTCTCATACGGTGCCCTGGGTCATGTGAGCGGGTCAAACCGCCTTGAATTTCATTCAAATACACTCATTTGATAAAAAGAGTAAAAATGCATGAAAACGACTAAAAATCATGAAAATGGATAAAATGCCTGTGCCACTGTGTATAATATGATGTCATGGGTCACCTGAGTGGGTCAAACTGTGTTGTGTTGTGTTGTCCTTGCGAATGGAGTACCAGGGGTCCTTGCGAAAATATGACAGAGTGTGAAATGGAGTACCAGGGGAGCAAAAAGAAGAAGGGTGAAAAAAGAGGTAAAATGCATGAAAACTGTGAAAAAGCATGAAAATGAATAAAATGCGGGTCACATTATTCATAATATATGCCCCTGAAGCCCATAATACTTCCATGGGAACATGTCAGTGGAGCCTCCAGGCTGAGACTGATTCTACCCGAGGATGAAGCCTTACTTTCGGGTAAAAGTAGTCAGGCAGAGTGCCTGGATCATGGCCGAGAAAAACAAACACATGCACCACACACATTGGGTTCTATATTCCCCTGAAAGTTGTAAGACTCTGGATGAAAAAATGCCACCTCAGCCTCAAACCAGACACTGGCTGATTCTACCCGAGGACGAAGCCTTATTTTCGGGTAAAAGTAGTCAGGCAGAGTGCCTGAATCAAAAAGATGAAAAAGCATGAAAAGGAGTAAAATGCCATCCAAATACACTCCTTTGATGAAAAAAGAGGTGAACATGTGTGTGCGTGCGTGCCTCTAATTCCATCCAGAGACACTCCTTTGAGGAAAAAAGAGGTGAACATGTGTGTGCGTGCGTGCCTCTAATTCCATCCAAAGACACGCCTTTGATGAAAAAAGAGGTGAAAATGCATGAAAACGGTGAAAAAGCATGAAAATGAAAAAAAAATGCTTGTGCCACTGGGTCTCATACGGTGCCCTGGGTCATGTGAGCGGGTCAAACCGCCTTGAATTTCATTCAAATACACTCATTTGATAAAAAGAGTAAAAATGCATGAAAACGACTAAAAATCATGAAAATGGATAAAATGCCTGTGCCACTGTGTATATTATGATGTCATGGGTCACCTGAGTGGGTCAAACTGTGTTGTGTTGTGTTGTCCTTGTGAATGGAGTACCAGGGGTCCTTGCGAAAATATGACAGAGTGTGAAATGGAGTACCAGGGGAGCAAAAAGAAGAAGGGGGAAAAAAGAGGTAAAATGCATGAAAACTGTGAAAAAGCATGAAAATGAATAAAATGCGGGTCACATTATTCATAATATATGCCCCTGAAGCCCATAATACTTCCATGGGAACATGTCAGTGGAGCCTCCAGGCTGAGACTGATTCTACCCGAGGATGAAGCCTTACTTTCGGGTAAAAGTAGTCAGGCAGAGTGCCTGGATCATGGCCGAGAAAAACAAACACATGCACCACACACATTGGGGTCTATATTCCCCTGAAAGTTGTAAGACTCTGGATGAAAAAATGCCACCTCAGCCTCAAACCAGACACTGGCTGATTCTACCCGAGGACGAAGCCTTATTTTCGGGTAGAAGTAGTCAGGCAGAGTGCCTGAATCAAAAAGATGAAAAAGCATGAAAAGGAGTAAAATGCCATCCAAATACACTCCTTTGATGAAAAAAGAGGTGAACATGTGTGTGCGTGCGTGCCTCTAATTCCATCCAGAGACACTCCTTTGAGGAAAAAAGAGGTGAACATGTGTGTGCGTGCGTGCCTCTAATTCCATCCAAAGACACGCCTTTGATGAAAAAAGAGGTTGAAAATGCATGAAAACAGTGAAAAAGCATGAAAATGAAAAAAAAATGCTTGTGCCACTGGGTCTCATACGGTGCCCTGGGTCATGTGAGCGGGTCAAACCGCCTTGAATTTCATTCAAATACACTCATTTGATAAAAAGAGTAAAAATGCATGAAAACGACTAAAAATCATGAAAATGGATAAAATGCCTGTGCCACTGTGTATAATATGATGTCATGGGTCACCTGAGTGGGTCAAACTGTGTTGTGTTGTGTTGTCCTTGCGAATGGAGTACCAGGGGTCCTTGCGAAAATATGACAGAGTGTGAAATGGAGTACCAGGGGAGCAAAAAGAAGAAGGGTGAAAAAAGAGGTAAAATGCATGAAAACTGTGAAAAAGCATGAAAATGAATAAAATGCGGGTCACATTATTCATAATATATGCCCCTGAAGCCCATAATACTTCCATGGGAACATGTCCGTGGAGCCTCCAGGCTGAGACTGATTCTACCCGAGGATGAAGCCTTACTTTCGGGTAAAAGTAGTCAGGCAGAGTGCCTGGATCATGGCCGAGAAAAACAAACACATGCACCACACACATTGGGTTCTATATTCCCCTGAAAGTTGTAAGACTCTGGATGAAAAAATGCCACCTCAGCCTCAAACCAGACACTGGCTGATTCTACCCGAGGACGAAGCCTTATTTTCGGGTAAAAGTAGTCAGGCAGAGTGCCTGAATCAAAAAGATGAAAAAGCATGAAAAGGAGTAAAATGCCATCCAAATACACTCCTTTGATGAAAAAAGAGGTGAACATGTGTGTGCGTGCGTGCCTCTAATTCCATCCAGAGACACTCCTTTGAGGAAAAAAGAGGTGAACATGTGTGTGCGTGCGTGCCTCTAATTCCATCCAAAGACACGCCTTTGATGAAAAAAGAGGTTGAAAATGCATGAAAACGGTGAAAAAGCATGAAAATGAAAAAAAAATGCTTGTGCCACTGGGTCTCATACGGTGCCCTGGGTCATGTGAGCGGGTCAAACCGCCTTGAATTTCATTCAAATACACTCATTTGATAAAAAGAGTAAAAATGCATGAAAACGACTAAAAATCATGAAAATGGATAAAATGCCTGTGCCACTGTGTATAATATGATGTCATGGGTCACCTGAGTGGGTCAAACTGTGTTGTGTTGTGTTGTCCTTGTGAATGGAGTACCAGGGGTCCTTGCGAAAATATGACAGAGTGTGAAATGGAGTACCAGGGTAGCAAAAAGAAGAAGGGTGAAAAAAGAGGTAAAATGCATGAAAACTGTGAAAAAGCATGAAAATGAATAAAATGCGGGTCACATTATTCATAATATATGCCCCTGAAGCCCATAATACTTCCATGGGAACATGTCAGTGGAGCCTCCAGGCTGAGACTGATTCTACCCGAGGATGAAGCCTTACTTTCGGGTAAAAGTAGTCAGGCAGAGTGCCTGGATCATGGCCGAGAAAAACAAACACATGCACCACACACATTGGGGTCTATATTCCCCTGAAAGTTGTAAGACTCTGGATGAAAAAATGCCACCTCAGCCTCAAACCAGACACTGGCTGATTCTACCCGAGGACGAAGCCTTATTTTCGGGTAGAAGTAGTCAGGCAGAGTGCCTGAATCAAAAAGATGAAAAAGCATGAAAAGGAGTAAAATGCCATCCAAATACACTCCTTTGATGAAAAAAGAGGTGAACATGTGTGTGCGTGCGTGCCTCTAATTCCATCCAGAGACACTCCTTTGAGGAAAAAAGAGGTGAACATGTGTGTGCGTGCGTGCCTCTAATTCCATCCAAAGACACGCCTTTGATGAAAAAAGAGGTTGAAAATGCATGAAAACGGTGAAAAAGCATGAAAATGAAAAAAAAATGCTTGTGCCACTGGGTCTCATACGGTGCCCTGGGTCATGTGAGCGGGTCAAACCGCCTTGAATTTCATTCAAATACACTCATTTGATAAAAAGAGTAAAAATGCATGAAAACGACTAAAAATCATGAAAATGGATAAAATGCCTGTGCCACTGTGTATAATATGATGTCATGGGTCACCTGAGTGGGTCAAACTGTGTTGTGTTGTGTTGTCCTTGCGAATGGAGTACCAGGGGTCCTTGCGAAAATATGACAGAGTGTGAAATGGAGTACCAGGGGAGCAAAAAGAAGAAGGGTGAAAAAAGAGGTAAAATGCATGAAAACTGTGAAAAAGCATGAAAATGAATAAAATGCGGGTCACATTATTCATAATATATGCCCCTGAAGCCCATAATACTTCCATGGGAACATGTCAGTGGAGCCTCCAGGCTGAGACTGATTCTACCCGAGGATGAAGCCTTACTTTCGGGTAAAAGTAGTCAGGCAGAGTGCCTGGATCATGGCCGAGAAAAACAAACACATGCACCACACACATTGGGGTCTATATTCCCCTGAAAGTTGTAAGACTCTGGATGAAAAAATGCCACCTCAGCCTCAAACCAGACACTGGCTGATTCTACCCGAGGACGAAGCCTTATTTTCGGGTAAAAGTAGTCAGGCAGAGTGCCTGAATCAAAAAGATGAAAAAGCATGAAAAGGAGTAAAATGCCATCCAAATACACTCCTTTGATGAAAAAAGAGGTGAACATGTGTGTGCATGCGTGCCTCTAATTCCATCCAAAGACACGCCTTTGATGAAAAAAGAGGTTGAAAATGCATGAAAACGGTGAAAAAGCATGAAAATGAAAAAAAAATGCTTGTGCCACTGGGTCTCATACGGTGCCCTGGGTCATGTGAGCGGGTCAAACCGCCTTGAATTTCATTCAAATACACTCATTTGATAAAAAGAGTAAAAATGCATGAAAACGACTAAAAATCATGAAAATGGATAAAATGCCTGTGCCACTGTGTATAATATGATGTCATGGGTCACCTGAGTGGGTCAAACTGTGTTGTGTTGTGTTGTCCTTGTGAATGGAGTACCAGGGGTCCTTGCGAAAATATGACAGAGTGTGAAATGGAGTACCAGGGTAGCAAAAAGAAGAAGGGTGAAAAAAGAGGTAAAATGCATGAAAACTGTGAAAAAGCATGAAAATGAATAAAATGCGGGTCACATTATTCATAATATATGCCCCTGAAGCCCATAATACTTCCATGGGAACATGTCAGTGGAGCCTCCAGGCTGAGACTGATTCTACCCGAGGATGAAGCCTTACTTTCGGGTAAAAGTAGTCAGGCAGAGTGCCTGGATCATGGCCGAGAAAAACAAACACATGCACCACACACATTGGGGTCTATATTCCCCTGAAAGTTGTAAGACTCTGGATGAAAAAATGCCACCTCAGCCTCAAACCAGACACTGGCTGATTCTACCCGAGGACGAAGCCTTATTTTCGGGTAGAAGTAGTCAGGCAGAGTGCCTGAATCAAAAAGATGAAAAAGCATGAAAAGGAGTAAAATGCCATCCAAATACACTCCTTTGATGAAAAAAGAGGTGAACATGTGTGTGCGTGCGTGCCTCTAATTCCATCCAGAGACACTCCTTTGAGGAAAAAAGAGGTGAACATGTGTGTGCGTGCGTGCCTCTAATTCCATCCAAAGACACGCCTTTGATGAAAAAAGAGGTTGAAAATGCATGAAAACGGTGAAAAAGCATGAAAATGAAAAAAAAATGCTTGTGCCACTGGGTCTCATACGGTGCCCTGGGTCATGTGAGCGGGTCAAACCGCCTTGAATTTCATTCAAATACACTCATTTGATAAAAAGAGTAAAAATGCATGAAAACGACTAAAAATCATGAAAATTGATAAAATGCCTGTGCCACTGTGTATAATATGATGTCATGGGTCACCTGAGTGGGTCAAACTGTGTTGTGTTGTGTTGTCCTTGCGAATGGAGTACCAGGGGTCCTTGCGAAAATATGACAGAGTGTGAAATGGAGTACCAGGGGAGCAAAAAGAAGAAGGGGGAAAAAAGAGGTAAAATGCATGAAAACTGTGAAAAAGCATGAAAATGAATAAAATGCGGGTCACATTATTCATAATATATGCCCCTGAAGCCCATAATACTTCCATGGGAACATGTCAGTGGAGCCTCCAGGCTGAGACTGATTCTACCCGAGGATGAAGCCTTACTTTCGGGTAAAAGTAGTCAGGCAGAGTGCCTGGATCATGGCCGAGAAAAACAAACACATGCACCACACACATTGGGGTCTATATTCCCCTGAAAGTTGTAAGACTCTGGATGAAAAAAATGCCACCTCAGCCTCAAACCAGACACTGGCTGATTCTACCCGAGGACGAAGCCTTATTTTCGGGTAAAAGTAGTCAGGCAGAGTGCCTGAATCAAAAAGATGAAAAAGCATGAAAAGGAGTAAAATGCCATCCAAATACACTCCTTTGATGAAAAAAGAGGTGAACATGTGTGTGCGTGCGTGCCTCTAATTCCATCCAGAGACACTCCTTTGATGAAAAAAGAGGTGAACATGTGTGTGCGTGCGTGCCTCTAATTCCATCCAAAGACACGCCTTTGATGAAAAAAGAGGTGAAAATGCATGAAAACGGTGAAAAAGCATGAAAATGAAAAAAAAATGCTTGTGCCACTGGGTCTCATACGGTGCCCTGGGTCATGTGAGCGGGTCAAACCGCCTTGAATTTCATTCAAATACACTCATTTGATAAAAAGAGTAAAAATGCATGAAAACGACTAAAAATCATGAAAATGGATAAAATGCCTGTGCCACTGTGTATAATATGATGTCATGGGTCACCTGAGTGGGTCAAACTGTGTTGTGTTGTGTTGTCCTTGCGAATGGAGTACCAGGGGTGCGAGGCTGTCCTTGCGAAAATATGACAGAGTGTGAAATTGAGTACCAGGGGAGCAAAAAGAAGAAGGGGGAAAAAAGAGGTAAAATGCATGAAAACTGTGAAAAAGCATGAAAATGAATAAAATGCGGGTCACATTATTCATAATATATGCCCCTGAAGCCCATAATACTTCCATGGGAACATGTCAGTGGAGCCTTCAGGCTGAGACTGATTCTACCCGAGGATGAAGCCTTACTTTCGGGTAAAAGTAGTCAGGCAGAGTGCCTGGATCATGGCCGAGAAAAACAAACACATGCACCACACACATTGGGGTCTATATTCCCCTGAAAGTTGTAAGACTCTGGATGAAAAAAATGCCACCTCAGCCTCAAACCAGACACTGGCTGATTCTACCCGAGGACGAAGCCTTATTTTCGGGTAAAAGTAGTCAGGCAGAGTGCCTGAATCAAAAAGATGAAAAAGCATGAAAAGGAGTAAAATGCCATCCAAATACACTCCTTTGATGAAAAAAGAGGTGAACATGTGTGTGCATGCGTGCCTCTAATTCCATCCAAAGACACGCCTTTGATGAAAAAAGAGGTTGAAAATGCATGAAAACGGTGAAAAAGCATGAAAATGAAAAAAAAATGCTTGTGCCACTGGGTCTCATACGGTGCCCTGGGTCATGTGAGCGGGTCAAACCGCCTTGAATTTCATTCAAATACACTCATTTGATAAAAAGAGTAAAAATGCATGAAAACGACTAAAAATCATGAAAATTGATAAAATGCCTGTGCCACTGTGTATAATATGATGTCATGGGTCACCTGAGTGGGTCAAACTGTGTTGTGTTGTGTTGTCCTTGCGAATGGAGTACCAGGGGTCCTTGCGAAAATATGACAGAGTGTGAAATGGAGTACCAGGGGAGCAAAAAGAAGAAGGGGGAAAAAAGAGGTAAAATGCATGAAAACTGTGAAAAAGCATGAAAATGAATAAAATGCGGGTCACATTATTCATAATATATGCCCCTGAAGCCCATAATACTTCCATGGGAACATGTCAGTGGAGCCTCCAGGCTGAGACTGATTCTACCCGAGGATGAAGCCTTACTTTCGGGTAAAAGTAGTCAGGCAGAGTGCCTGGATCATGGCCGAGAAAAACAAACACATGCACCACACACATTGGGGTCTATATTCCCCTGAAAGTTGTAAGACTCTGGATGAAAAAAATGCCACCTCAGCCTCAAACCAGACACTGGCTGATTCTACCCGAGGACGAAGCCTTATTTTCGGGTAAAAGTAGTCAGGCAGAGTGCCTGAATCAAAAAGATGAAAAAGCATGAAAAGGAGTAAAATGCCATCCAAATACACTCCTTTGATGAAAAAAGAGGTGAACATGTGTGTGTGTGCGTGCCTCTAATTCCATCCAGAGACACTCCTTTGATGAAAAAAGAGGTGAACATGTGTGTGCGTGCGTGCCTCTAATTCCATCCAAAGACACGCCTTTGATGAAAAAAGAGGTGAAAATGCATGAAAACGGTGAAAAAGCATGAAAATGAAAAAAAAATGCTTGTGCCACTGGGTCTCATACGGTGCCCTGGGTCATGTGAGCGGGTCAAACCGCCTTGAATTTCATTCAAATACACTCATTTGATAAAAAGAGTAAAAATGCATGAAAACGACTAAAAATCATGAAAATGGATAAAATGCCTGTGCCACTGTGTATAATATGATGTCATGGGTCACCTGAGTGGGTCAAACTGTGTTGTGTTGTGTTGTCCTTGCGAATGGAGTACCAGGGGTGCGAGGCTGTCCTTGCGAAAATATGACAGAGTGTGAAATTGAGTACCAGGGGAGCAAAAAGAAGAAGGGGGAAAAAAGAGGTAAAATGCATGAAAACTGTGAAAAAGCATGAAAATGAATAAAATGCGGGTCACATTATTCATAATATATGCCCCTGAAGCCCATAATACTTCCATGGGAACATGTCAGTGGAGCCTTCAGGCTGAGACTGATTCTACCCGAGGATGAAGCCTTACTTTCGGGTAAAAGTAGTCAGGCAGAGTGCCTGGATCATGGCCGAGAAAAACAAACACATGCACCACACACATTGGGGTCTATATTCCCCTGAAAGTTGTAAGACTCTGGATGAAAAAAATGCCACCTCAGCCTCAAACCAGACACTGGCTGATTCTACCCGAGGACGAAGCCTTATTTTCGGGTAAAAGTAGTCAGGCAGAGTGCCTGAATCAAAAAGATGAAAAAGCATGAAAAGGAGTAAAATGCCATCCAAATACACTCCTTTGATGAAAAAAGAGGTGAACATGTGTGTGCGTGCGTGCCTCTAATTCCATCCAGAGACACTCCTTTGATGAAAAAAGAGGTGAACATGTGTGTGCGTGCGTGCCTCTAATTCCATCCAAAGACACGCCTTTGATGAAAAAAGAGGTGAAAATGCATGAAAACGGTGAAAAAGCATGAAAATGAAAAAAAAATGCTTGTGCCACTGGGTCTCATACGGTGCCCTGGGTCATGTGAGCGGGTCAAACCGCCTTGAATTTCATTCAAATACACTCATTTGATAAAAAGAGTAAAAATGCATGAAAACGACTAAAAATCATGAAAATGGATAAAATGCCTGTGCCACTGTGTATAATATGATGTCATGGGTCACCTGAGTGGGTCAAACTGTGTTGTGTTGTGTTGTCCTTGCGAATGGAGTACCAGGGGTCCTTGCGAAAATATGACAGAGTGTGAAATGGATTACCAGGGGAGCAAAAAGAAGAAGGGTGAAAAAAGAGGTAAAATGCATGAAAACTGTGAAAAAGCATGAAAATGAATAAAATGCGGGTCACATTATTCATAATATATGCCCCTGAAGCCCATAATACTTCCATGGGAACATGTCAGTGGAGCCTCCAGGCTGAGACTGATTCTACCCGAGGATGAAGCCTTACTTTCGGGTAAAAGTAGTCAGGCAGAGTGCCTGGATCATGGCCGAGAAAAACAAACACATGCACCACACACATTGGGGTCTATATTCCCCTGAAAGTTGTAAGACTCTGGATGAAAAAAATGCCACCTCAGCCTCAAACCAGACACTGGCTGATTCTACACGAGGACGAAGCCTTATTTTCGGGTAAAAGTAGTCAGGCAGAGTGCCTGAATCAAAAAGATGAAAAAGCATGAAAAGGAGTAAAATGCCATCCAAATACACTCCTTTGATGAAAAAAGAGGTGAACATGTGTGTGCGTGCGTGCCTCTAATTCCATCCAGAGACACTCCTTTGATGAAAAAAGAGGTGAACATGTGTGTGCGTGCGTGCCTCTAATTCCATCCAAAGACACGCCTTTGATGAAAAAAGAGGTGAAAATGCATGAAAACGGTGAAAAAGCATGAAAATGAAAAAAAAATGCTTGTGCCACTGGGTCTCATACGGTGCCCTGGGTCATGTGAGCGGGTCAAACCGCCTTGAATTTCATTCAAATACACTCATTTGATAAAAAGAGTAAAAATGCATGAAAACGACTAAAAATCATGAAAATGGATAAAATGCCTGTGCCACTGTGTATAATATGATGTCATGGGTCACCTGAGTGGGTCAAACTGTGTTGTGTTGTGTTGTCCTTGCGAATGGAGTACCAGGGGTCCTTGCGAAAATATGACAGAGTGTGAAATGGATTACCAGGGGAGCAAAAAGAAGAAGGGTGAAAAAAGAGGTAAAATGCATGAAAACTGTGAAAAAGCATGAAAATGAATAAAATGCGGGTCACATTATTCATAATATATGCCCCTGAAGCCCATAATACTTCCATGGGAACATGTCAGTGGAGCCTCCAGGCTGAGACTGATTCTACCCGAGGATGAAGCCTTACTTTCGGGTAAAAGTAGTCAGGCAGAGTGCCTGGATCATGGCCGAGAAAAACAAACACATGCACCACACACATTGGGGTCTATATTCCCCTGAAAGTTGTAAGACTCTGGATGAAAAAATGCCACCTCAGCCTCAAACCAGACACTGGCTGATTCTACCCTAGGACGAAGCCTTATTTTCGGGTAAAAGTAGTCAGGCAGAGTGCCTGAATCAAAGAGATGAAAAAGCATGAAAAGGAGTAAAATGCCATCCAAATACACTCCTTTGATGAAAAAAGAGGTGAACATGTGTGTGCGTGCGTGCCTCTAATTCCATCCAGAGACACTCCTTTGATGAAAAAAGAGGTGAACATGTGTGTGCGTGCGTGCCTCTAATTCCATCCAAAGACACGCCTTTGATGAAAAAAGAGGTGAAAATGCATGAAAACGGTGAAAAAGCATGAAAATGAAAAAAAAATGCTTGTGCCACTGGGTCTCATACGGTGCCCTGGGTCATGTGAGCGGGTCAAACCGCCTTGAATTTCATTCAAATACACTCATTTGATAAAAAGAGTAAAAATGCATGAAAACGACTAAAAATCATGAAAATGGATAAAATGCCTGTGCCACTGTGTATAATATGATGTCATGGGTCACCTGAGTGGGTCAAACTGTGTTGTGTTGTGTTGTCCTTGCGAATGGAGTACCAGGGGTGCGAGGCTGTCCTTGCGAAAATATGACAGAGTGTGAAATTGAGTACCAGGGGAGCAAAAAGAAGAAGGGGGAAAAAAGAGGTAAAATGCATGAAAACTGTGAAAAAGCATGAAAATGAATAAAATGCGGGTCACATTATTCATAATATATGCCCCTGAAGCCCATAATACTTCCATGGGAACATGTCAGTGGAGCCTCCAGGCTGAGACTGATTCTACCCGAGGATGAAGCCTTACTTTCGGGTAAAAGTAGTCAGGCAGAGTGCCTGGATCATGGCCGAGAAAAACAAACACATGCACCACACACATTGGGGTCTATATTCCCCTGAAAGTTGTAAGACTCTGGATGAAAAAATGCCACCTCAGCCTCAAACCAGACACTGGCTGATTCTACCCGAGGACGAAGCCTTATTTTCGGGTAAAAGTAGTCAGGCAGAGTGCCTGAATCAAAAAGATGAAAAAGCATGAAAAGGAGTAAAATGCCATCCAAATACACTCCTTTGATGAAAAAAGAGGTGAACATTTGTGTGCGTGCGTGCCTCTAATTCCATCCAGAGACACTCCTTTGATGAAAAAAGAGGTGAACATGTGTGTGCGTGCGTGCCTCTAATTCCATCCAAAGACACGCCTTTGATGAAAAAAGAGGTTGAAAATGCATGAAAACGGTGAAAAAGCATGAAAATGAAAAAAAAATGCTTGTGCCACTGGGTCTCATACGGTGCCCTGGGTCATGTGAGCGGGTCAAACCGCCTTGAATTTCATTCAAATACACTCATTTGATAAAAAGAGTAAAAATGCATGAAAACGACTAAAAATCATGAAAATGGATAAAATGCCTGTGCCACTGTGTATAATATGATGTCATGGGTCACCTGAGTGGGTCAAACTGTGTTGTGTTGTGTTGTCCTTGCGAATGGAGTACCAGGGGTCCTTGCGAAAATATGACAGAGTGTGAAATGGAGTACCAGGGGAGCAAAAAGAAGAAGGGGGAAAAAAGAGGTAAAATGCATGAAAACTGTGAAAAAGCATGAAAATGAATAAAATGCGGGTCACATTATTCATAATATATGCCCCTGAAGCCCATAATACTTCCATGGGAACATGTCAGTGGAGCCTCCAGGCTGAGACTGATTCTACCCGAGGATGAAGCCTTACTTTCGGGTAAAAGTAGTCAGGCAGAGTGCCTGGATCATGGCCGAGAAAAACAAACACATGCACCACACACATTGGGGTCTATATTCCCCTGAAAGTTGTAAGACTCTGGATGAAAAAATGCCACCTCAGCCTCAAACCAGACACTGGCTGATTCTACCCGAGGACGAAGCCTTATTTTCGGGTAAAAGTAGTCAGGCAGAGTGCCTGAATCAAAAAGATGAAAAAGCATGAAAAGGAGTAAAATGCCATCCAAATACACTCCTTTGATGAAAAAAGAGGTGAACATGTGTGTGCGTGCGTGCCTCTAATTCCATCCAGAGACACTCCTTTGATGAAAAAAGAGGTGAACATGTGTGTGCGTGCGTGCCTCTAATTCCATCCAAAGACACGCCTTTGATGAAAAAAGAGGTGAAAATGCATGAAAACGGTGAAAAAGCATGAAAATGAAAAAAAAATGCTTGTGCCACTGGGTCTCATACGGTGCCCTGGGTCATGTGAGCGGGTCAAACCGCCTTGAATTTCATTCAAATACACTCATTTGATAAAAAGAGTAAAAATGCATGAAAACGACTAAAAATCATGAAAATGGATAAAATGCCTGTGCCACTGTGTATAATATGATGTCATGGGTCACCTGAGTGGGTCAAACTGTGTTGTGTTGTGTTGTCCTTGCGAATGGAGTACCAGGGGTGCGAGGCTGTCCTTGCGAAAATATGACAGAGTGTGAAATTGAGTACCAGGGGAGCAAAAAGAAGAAGGGGGAAAAAATAGGTAAAATGCATGAAAACTGTGAAAAAGCATGAAAATGAATAAAATGCGGGTCACATTATTCATAATATATGCCCCTGAAGCCCATAATACTTCCATGGGAACATGTCAGTGGAGCCTCCAGGCTGAGACTGATCCTACCCGAGGATGAAGCCTTACTTTCGGGTAAAAGTAGTCAGGCAGAGTGCCTGGATCATGGCCGAGAAAAACAAACACATGCACCACACACATTGGGGTCTATATTCCCCTGAAAGTTGTAAGACTCTGGATGAAAAAATGCCACCTCAGCCTCAAACCAGACACTGGCTGATTCTACACGAGGACGAAGCCTTATTTTCGGGTAAAAGTAGTCAGGCAGAGTGCCTGAATCAAAA
Source organism: Platichthys flesus (assembly GCF_949316205.1). Lineage (NCBI taxonomy): Eukaryota > Metazoa > Chordata > Actinopteri > Pleuronectiformes > Pleuronectidae > Platichthys > Platichthys flesus. The sequence goes on from NW_026910029.1 coordinate 68,938, forward strand.
AGATGAAAAAGCATGAAAAGGAGTAAAATGCCATCCAAATACACTCCTTTGATGAAAAAAGAGGTGAACATGTGTGTGCGTGCGTGCCTCTAATTCCATCCAGAGACACTCCTTTGATGAAAAAAGAGGTGAACATGTGTGTGCGTGCGTGCCTCTAATTCCATCCAAAGACACGCCTTTGATGAAAAAAGAGGTGAAAATGCATGAAAACGGTGAAAAAGCATGAAAATGAAAAAAAAATGCTTGTGCCACTGGGTCTCATACGGTGCCCTGGGTCATGTGAGCGGGTCAAACCACCTTGAATTTCATTCAAATACACTCATTTGATAAAAAGAGTAAAAATGCATGAAAACGACTAAAAATCATGAAAATGGATAAAATGCCTGTGCCACTGTGTATAATATGATGTCATGGGTCACCTGAGTGGGTCAAACTGTGTTGTGTTGTGTTGTCCTTGCGAATGGAGTACCAGGGGTCCTTGCGAAAATATGACAGAGTGTGAAATGGAGTACCAGGGGAGCAAAAAGAAGAAGGGTGAAAAAAGAGGTAAAATGCATGAAAACTGTGAAAAAGCATGAAAATGAATAAAATGCGGGTCACATTATTCATAATATATGCCCCTGAAGCCCATAATACTTCCATGGGAACATGTCAGTGGAGCCTCCAGGCTGAGACTGATTCTAACCGAGGATGAAGCCTTACTTTCGGGTAAAAGTAGTCAGGCAGAGTGCCTGGATCATGGCCGAGAAAAACAAACACATGCACCACACACATTGGGGTCTATATTCCCCTGAAAGTTGTAAGACTCTGGATGAAAAAATGCCACCTCAGCCTCAAACCAGACACTGGCTGATTCTACCCGAGGACGAAGCCTTATTTTCGGGTAAAAGTAGTCAGGCAGAGTGCCTGAATCAAAGAGATGAAAAAGCATGAAAAGGAGTAAAATGCCATCCAAATACAATCCTTTGATGAAAAAAGAGGTGAACATGTGTGTGCGTGCGTGCCTCTAATTCCATCCAGAGACACTCCTTTGATGAAAAAAGAGGTGAACATGTGTGTGCGTGCGTGCCTCTAATTCCATCCAAAGACACGCCTTTGATGAAAAAAGAGGTGAAAATGCATGAAAACGGTGAAAAAGCATGAAAATGAAAAAAAAATGCTTGTGCCACTGGGTCTCATACGGTGCCCTGGGTCATGTGAGCGGGTCAAACCGCCTTGAATTTCATTCAAATACACTCATTTGATAAAAAGAGTAAAAATGCATGAAAACGACTAAAAATCATGAAAATGGATAAAATGCCTGTGCCACTGTGTATAATATGATGTCATGGGTCACCTGAGTGGGTCAAACTGTGTTGTGTTGTGTTGTCCTTGCGAATGGAGTACCAGGGGTGCGAGGCTGTCCTTGCGAAAATATGACAGAGTGTGAAATGGAGTACCAGGGGAGCAAAAAGAAGAAGGGTGAAAAAAGAGGTAAAATGCATGAAAACTGTGAAAAAGCATGAAAATGAATAAAATGCGGGTCACATTATTCATAATATATGCCCCTGAAGCCCATAATACTTCCATGGGAACATGTCAGTGGAGCCTCCAGGCTGAGACTGATTCTACCCGAGGATGAAGCCTTACTTTCGGGTAAAAGTAGTCAGGCAGAGTGCCTGGATCATGGCCGAGAAAAACAAACACATGCACCACACACATTGGGGTCTATATTCCCCTGAAAGTTGTAAGACTCTGGATGAAAAAATGCCACCTCAGCCTCAAACCAGACACTGGCTGATTCTACCCGAGGACGAAGCCTTATTTTCGGGTAAAAGTAGTCAGGCAGAGTGCCTGAATCAAAAAGATGAAAAAGCATGAAAAGGAGTAAAATGCCATCCAAATACACTCCTTTGATGAAAAAAGAGGTGAACATGTGTGTGCATGCGTGCCTCTAATTCCATCCAAAGACACGCCTTTGATGAAAAAAGAGGTTGAAAATGCATGAAAACGGTGAAAAAGCATGAAAATGAAAAAAAAATGCTTGTGCCACTGGGTCTCATACGGCGCCCTGGGTCATGTGAGCGGGTCAAACCGCCTTGAATTTCATTCAAATACACTCATTTGATAAAAAGAGTAAAAATGCATGAAAACGACTAAAAATCATGAAAATTGATAAAATGCCTGTGCCACTGTGTATAATATGATGTCATGGGTCACCTGAGTGGGTCAAACTGTGTTGTGTTGTGTTGTCCTTGCGAATGGAGTACCAGGGGTCCTTGCGAAAATATGACAGAGTGTGAAATGGAGTACTAGGGGAGCAAAAAGAAGAAGGGGGAAAAAAGAGGTAAAATGCATGAAAACTGTGAAAAAGCATGAAAATGAATAAAATGCGGGTCACATTATTCATAATATATGCCCCTGAAGCCCATAATACTTCCATGGGAACATGTCAGTGGAGCCTCCAGGCTGAGACTGATTCTAACCGAGGATGAAGCCTTACTTTCGGGTAAAAGTAGTCAGGCAGAGTGCCTGGATCATGGCCGAGAAAAACAAACACATGCACCACACACATTGGGGTCTATATTCCCCTGAAAGTTGTAAGACTCTGGATGAAAAAATGCCACCTCAGCCTCAAACCAGACACTGGCTGATTCTACCCGAGGACGAAGCCTTATTTTCGGGTAAAAGTAGTCAGGCAGAGTGCCTGAATCAAAGAGATGAAAAAGCATGAAAAGGAGTAAAATGCCATCCAAATACAATCCTTTGATGAAAAAAGAGGTGAACATGTGTGTGCGTGCGTGCCTCTAATTCCATCCAGAGACACTCCTTTGATGAAAAAAGAGGTGAACATGTGTGTGCGTGCGTGCCTCTAATTCCATCCAAAGACACGCCTTTGATGAAAAAAGAGGTGAAAATGCATGAAAACGGTGAAAAAGCATGAAAATGAAAAAAAAATGCTTGTGCCACTGGGTCTCATACGGTGCCCTGGGTCATGTGAGCGGGTCAAACCGCCTTGAATTTCATTCAAATACACTCATTTGATAAAAAGAGTAAAAATGCATGAAAACGACTAAAAATCATGAAAATGGATAAAATGCCTGTGCCACTGTGTATAATATGATGTCATGGGTCACCTGAGTGGGTCAAACTGTGTTGTGTTGTGTTGTCCTTGCGAATGGAGTACCAGGGGTGCGAGGCTGTCCTTGCGAAAATATGACAGAGTGTGAAATGGAGTACCAGGGGAGCAAAAAGAAGAAGGGTGAAAAAAGAGGTAAAATGCATGAAAACTGTGAAAAAGCATGAAAATGAATAAAATGCGGGTCACATTATTCATAATATATGCCCCTGAAGCCCATAATACTTCCATGGGAACATGTCAGTGGAGCCTCCAGGCTGAGACTGATTCTACCCGAGGATGAAGCCTTACTTTCGGGTAAAAGTAGTCAGGCAGAGTGCCTGGATCATGGCCGAGAAAAACAAACACATGCACCACACACATTGGGGTCTATATTCCCCTGAAAGTTGTAAGACTCTGGATGAAAAAATGCCACCTCAGCCTCAAACCAGACACTGGCTGATTCTACCCGAGGACGAAGCCTTATTTTCGGGTAAAAGTAGTCAGGCAGAGTGCCTGAATCAAAAAGATGAAAAAGCATGAAAAGGAGTAAAATGCCATCCAAATACACTCCTTTGATGAAAAAAGAGGTGAACATGTGTGTGCATGCGTGCCTCTAATTCCATCCAAAGACACGCCTTTGATGAAAAAAGAGGTTGAAAATGCATGAAAACGGTGAAAAAGCATGAAAATGAAAAAAAATTGCTTGTGCCACTGGGTCTCATACGGCGCCCTGGGTCATGTGAGCGGGTCAAACCGCCTTGAATTTCATTCAAATACACTCATTTGATAAAAGAGTAAAAATGCATGAAAACGACTAAAAATCATGAAAATTGATAAAATGCCTGTGCCACTGTGTATAATATGATGTCATGGGTCACCTGAGTGGGTCAAACTGTGTTGTGTTGTGTTGTCCTTGCGAATGGAGTACCAGGGGTCCTTGCGAAAATATGACAGAGTGTGAAATGGAGTACTAGGGGAGCAAAAAGAAGAAGGGGGAAAAAAGAGGTAAAATGCATGAAAAACTGTGAAAAAGCATGAAAATGAATAAAATGCGGGTCACATTATTCATAATATATGCCCCTGAAGCCCATAATACTTCCATGGGAACATGTCAGTGGAGCCTCCAGGCTGAGACTGATTCTACCCGAGGATGAAGCCTTACTTTCGGGTAAAAGTAGTCAGGCAGAGTGCCTGGATCATGGCCGAGAAAAACAAACACATGCACCACACACATTGGGGTCTATATTCCCCTGAAAGTTGTAAGACTCTGGATGAAAAAAATGCCACCTCAGCCTCAAACCAGACACTGGCTGATTCTACCCGAGGACGAAGCCTTATTTTCGGGTAAAAGTAGTCAGGCAGAGTGCCTGAATCAAAAAGATGAAAAAGCATGAAAAGGAGTAAAATGCCATCCAAATACACTCCTTTGATGAAAAAGAGGTGAACATGTGTGTGAGTGCGTGCCTCTAATTCCATCCAGAGACACTCCTTTGATGAAAAAAGAGGTGAACATGTGTGTGCGTGCGTGCCTCTAATTCCATCCAAAGACACGCCTTTGATGAAAAAGAGGTGAAAATGCATGAAAACGGTGAAAAAGCATGAAAATGAAAAAAAAATGCTTGTGCCACTGGGTCTCATACGGTGCCCTGGGTCATGTGAGCGGGTCAAACCGCCTTGAATTTCATTCAAATACACTCATTTGATAAAAAGAGTAAAAATGCATGAAAACGACTAAAAATCATGAAAATGGATAAAATGCCTGTGCCACTGTGTATAATATGATGTCATGGGTCACCTGAGTGGGTCAAACTGTGTTGTGTTGTGTTGTCCTTGCGAATGGAGTACCAGGGGTGCGAGGCTGTCCTTGCGAAAATATGACAGAGTGTGAAATTGAGTACCAGGGGAGCAAAAAGAAGAAGGGGGAAAAAAGAGGTAAAATGCATGAAAACTGTGAAAAAGCATGAAAATGAATAAAATGCGGGTCACATTATTCATAATATATGCCCCTGAAGCCCATAATACTTCCATGGGAACATGTCAGTGGAGCCTCCAGGCTGAGACTGATTCTACCCGAGGATGAAGCCTTACTTTCGGGTAAAAGTAGTCAGGCAGAGTGCCTGGATCATGGCCGAGAAAAACAAACACATGCACCACACACATTGGGGTCTATATTCCCCTGAAAGTTGTAAGACTCTGGATGAAAAAATGCCACCTCAGCCTCAAACCAGACACTGGCTGATTCTACCCGAGGACGAAGCCTTATTTTCGGGTAAAAGTAGTCAGGCAGAGTGCCTGAATCAAAAAGATGAAAAAGCATGAAAGGAGTAAAATGCCATCCAAATACACCTCCTTTGATGAAAAAAGAGGTGAACATGTGTGTGCATGCGTGCCTCTAATTCCATCCAAAGACACGCCTTTGATGAAAAAAGAGGTTGAAAATGCATGAAAACGGTGAAAAAGCATGAAAATGAAAAAAAAATGCTTGTGCCACTGGGTCTCATACGGCGCCCTGGGTCATGTGAGCGGGTCAAACCGCCTTGAATTTCATTCAAATACACTCATTTGATAAAAAGAGTAAAAATGCATGAAAACGACTAAAAATCATGAACATTGATAAAATGCCTGTGCACTGTGTATAATATGATGTCATGGGTCACCTGAGTGGGTCAAACTGTGTTGTGTTGTGTTGTCCTTGCGAATGGAGTACCAGGGGTCCTTGCGAAAATATGACAGAGTGTGAAATGGAGTACTAGGGGAGCAAAAAGAAGAAGGGGGAAAAAAGAGGTAAAATGCATGAAAACTGTGAAAAAGCATGAAAATGAATAAAATGCGGGTCACATTATTCATAATATATGCCCCTGAAGCCCATAATACTTCCAGGGAACATGTCAGTGGAGCCTCCAGGCTGAGACTGATTCTACCCGAGGATGAAGCCTTACTTTCGGGTAAAAGTAGTCAGGCAGAGTGCCTGGATCATGGCCGAGAAAAACAAACACATGCACCACACACATTGGGGTCTATATTCCCCTGAAAGTTGTAAGACTCTGGATGAAAAAAATGCCACCTCAGCCTCAAACCAGACACTGGCTGATTCTACCCGAGGACGAAGCCTTATTTTCGGGTAAAAGTAGTCAGGCAGAGTGCCTGAATCAAAAAGATGAAAAAGCATGAAAAGGAGTAAAATGCCATCCAAATACACTCCTTTGATGAAAAAAGAGGTGAACATGTGTGTGAGTGCGTGCCTCTAATTCCATCCAGAGACACTCCTTTGATGAAAAAAGAGGTGAACATGTGTGTGCGTGCGTGCCTCTAATTCCATCCAAAGACACGCCTTTGATGAAAAAAGAGGTGAAAATGCATGAAAACGGTGAAAAAGCATGAAAATGAAAAAAAAATGCTTGTGCCACTGGGTCTCATACGGTGCCCTGGGTCATGTGAGCGGGTCAAACCGCCTTGAATTTCATTCAAATACACTCATTTGATAAAAAGAGTAAAAATGCATGAAAACGACTAAAAATCATGAAAATGGATAAAATGCCTGTGCCACTGTGTATAATATGATGTCATGGGTCACCTGAGTGGGTCAAACTGTGTTGTGTTGTGTTGTCCTTGCGAATGGAGTACCAGGGGTGCGAGGCTGTCCTTGCGAAAAATATGACAGAGTGTGAAATTGAGTACCAGGGGAGCAAAAAGAAGAAGGGGGAAAAAAGAGGTAAAATGCATGAAAACTGTGAAAAAGCATGAAAATGAAAAAAATGCGGGTCACATTATTCATAATATATGCCCCTGAAGCCCATAATACTTCCATGGGAACATGTCAGTGGAGCCTCCAGGCTGAGACTGATTCTACCCGAGGATGAAGCCTTACTTTCGGGTAAAAGTAGTCAGGCAGAGTGCCTGGATCATGGCCGAGAAAAACAAACACATGCACCACACACATTGGGGTCTATATTCCCCTGAAAGTTGTAAGACTCTGGATGAAAAAATGCCACCTCAGCCTCAAACCAGACACTGGCTGATTCTACCCGAGGACGAAGCCTTATTTTCGGGTAAAAGTAGTCAGGCAGTGTGCCTGAATCAAAAAGATGAAAAAGCATGAAAAGGAGTAAAATGCCATCCAAATACACTCCTTTGATGAAAAAAGAGGTGAACATGTGTGTGCGTGCGTGCCTCTAATTCCATCCAGAGACACTCCTTTGATGAAAAAAGAGGTAAACATGTGTGTGCGTGCGTGCCTCTAATTCCCATCCAAAGACACGCCTTTGATGAAAAAAGAGGTGAAAATGCATGAAAACGGTGAAAAAGCATGAAAATGAAAAAAAAATGCTTGTGCCACTGGGTCTCATACGGTGCCCTGGGTCATGTGAGCGGGTCAAACCGCCTTGAATTTCATTCAAATACACTCATTTGATAAAAAGAGTAAAAATGCATGAAAACGACTAAAAATCATGAAAATGGATAAAATGCCTGTGCCACTGCGTATAATATGATGTCATGGGTCACCTGAGTGGGTCAAACTGTGTTGTGTTGTGTTGTCCTTGCGAATGGAGTACCAGGGGTCCTTGCGAAAATATGACAGAGTGTGAAATGGAGTACCAGGGGAGCAAAAAGAAGAAGGGTGAAAAAAGAGGTAAAATGCATGAAAACTGTGAAAAACATGAAAATGAATAAAATGCGGGTCACATTATTCATAATATATGCCCCTGAAGCCCATAATACTTCCATGGGAACATGTCAGTGGAGCCTCCAGGCTGAGACTGATTCTACCCGAGGATGAAGCCTTACTTTCGGGTAAAAGTAGTCAGGCAGAGTGCCTGGATCATGGCCGAGAAAAACAAACACATGCACCACACACATTGGGGTCTATATTCCCCTGAAAGTTGTAAGACTCTGGATGAAAAAATGCCACCTCAGCCTCAAACCAGACACTGGCTGATTCTACCCGAGGACGAAGCCTTATTTTCGGGTAAAAGTAGTCAGGCAGAGTGCCTGAATCAAAAAGATGAAAAAGCATGAAAAGGAGTAAAATGCCATCCAAATACACTCCTTTGATGAAAAAAGAGGTGAACATGTGTGTGCGTGCGTGCCTCTAATTCCATCCAGAGACACTCCTTTGATGAAAAAAGAGGTGAACATGTGTGTGCGTGCGTGCCTCTAATTCCATCCAAAGACACGCCTTTGATGAAAAAAGAGGTGAAAATGCATGAAAACGGTGAAAAAGCATGAAAATGAAAAAAAAATGCTTGTGCCACTGGGTCTCATACGGTGCCCTGGGTCATGTGAGCGGGTCAAACCGCCTTGAATTTCATTCAAATACACTCATTTGATAAAAAGAGTAAAAATGCATGAAAACGACTAAAAATCATGAAAATGGATAAAATGCCTGTGCCACTGCGTATAATATGATGTCATGGGTCACCTGAGTGGGTCAAACTGTGTTGTGTTGTGTTGTCCTTGCGAATGGAGTACCAGGGGTCCTTGCGAAAATATGACAGAGTGTGAAATGGAGTACCAGGGGAGCAAAAAGAAGAAGGGTGAAAAAAGAGGTAAAATGCATGAAAACTGTGAAAAAACATGAAAATGAATAAAATGCGGGTCACATTATTCATAATATATGCCCCTGAAGCCCATAATACTTCCATGGGAACATGTCAGTGGAGCCTCCAGGCTGAGACTGATTCTACCCGAGGATGAAGCCTTACTTTCGGGTAAAAGTAGTCAGGCAGAGTGCCTGGATCATGGCCGAGAAAAACAAACACATGCACCACACACATTGGGGTCTATATTCCCCTGAAAGTTGTAAGACTCTGGATGAAAAAATGCCACCTCAGCCTCAAACCAGACACTGGCTGATTCTACCCGAGGACGAAGCCTTATTTTCGGGTAAAAGTAGTCAGGCAGAGTGCCTGAATCAAAAAGATGAAAAAGCATGAAAAGGAGTAAAATGCCATCCAAATACACTCCTTTGATGAAAAAAGAGGTGAACATGTGTGTGCGTGCGTGCCTCTAATTCCATCCAGAGACACTCCTTTGATGAAAAAAGAGGTGAACATGTGTGTGCGTGCGTGCCTCTAATTCCATCCAAAGACACGCCTTTGATGAAAAAAGAGGTGAAAATGCATGAAAACGGTGAAAAAGCATGAAAATGAAAAAAAAATGCTTGTGCCACTGGGTCTCATACGGTGCCCTGGGTCATGTGAGCGGGTCAAACCGCCTTGAATTTCATTCAAATACACTCATTTGATAAAAAGAGTAAAAATGCATGAAAACGACTAAAAATCATGAAAATGGATAAAATGCCTGTGCCACTGTGTATAATATGATGTCATGGGTCACCTGAGTGGGTCAAACTGTGTTGTGTTGTGTTGTCCTTGCGAATGGAGTACCAGGGGTCCTTGCGAAAATATGACAGAGTGTGAAATGGAGTACCAGGGGAGCAAAAAGAAGAAGGGTGAAAAAAGAGGTAAAATGCATGAAAACTGTGAAAAAGCATGAAAATGAATAAAATGCGGGTCACATTATTCATAATATATGCCCCTGAAGCCCATAATACTTCCATGGGAACATGTCAGTGGAGCCTCCAGGCTGAGACTGATCCTACCCGAGGATGAAGCCTTACTTTCTTGTAAAAGTAGTCAGGCAGAGTGCCTGGATCATGGCCGAGAAAAACAAACACATGCACCACACACATTGGGGTCTATATTCCCCTGAAAGTTGTAAGACTCTGGATGAAAAAATGCCACCTCAGCCTCAAACCAGACACTGGCTGATTCTACCCGAGGACGAAGCCTTATTTTCGGGTAAAAGTAGTCAGGCAGAGTGCCTGAATCAAAAAGATGAAAAAGCATGAAAAGGAGTAAAATGCCATCCAAATACACTCCTTTGATGAAAAAAGAGGTGAACATGTGTGTGCGTGCGTGCCTCTAATTCCATCCAAAGACATGCCTTTGATGAAAAAAGAGGTTGAAAATGCATGAAAACGGTGAAAAAGCATGAAAATGAAAAAAAAATGCTTGTGCCACTGGGTCTCATACGGTGCCCTGGGTCATGTGAGCGGGTCAAACCGCCTTGAATTTCATTCAAATACACTCATTTGATAAAAAGAGTAAAAATGCATGAAAACGACTAAAAATCATGAAAATTGATAAAATGCCTGTGCCACTGTGTATAATATGATGTCATGGGTCACCTGAGTGGGTCAAACTGTGTTGTGTTGTGTTGTCCTTGCGAATGGAGTACCAGGGGTGCGAGGCTGTCCTTGCGAAAATATGACAGAGTGTGAAATGGAGTACCAGGGGAGCAAAAAGAAGAAGGGTGAAAAAAGAGGTAAAATGCATGAAAACTGTGAAAAAGCATGAAAATGAATAAAATGCGGGTCACATTATTCATAATATATGCCCCTGAAGCCCATAATACTTCCATGGGAACATGTCAGTGGAGCCTCCAGGCTGAGACTGATTCTACCCGAGGATGAAGCCTTACTTTCGGGTAAAAGTAGTCAGGCAGAGTGCCTGGATCATGGCCGAGAAAAACAAACACATGCACCACACACATTGGGGTCTATATTCCCCTGAAAGTTGTAAGACTCTGGATGAAAAAATGCCACCTCAGCCTCAAACCAGACACTGGCTGATTCTACCCGAGGACGAAGCCTTATTTTCGGGTAAAAGTAGTCAGGCAGAGTGCCTGAATCAAAAAGATGAAAAAGCATGAAAAGGAGTAAAATGCCATCCAAATACACTCCTTTGATGAAAAAAGAGGTGAACATGTGTGTGCGTGCGTGCCTCTAATTCCATCCAGAGACACTCCTTTGATGAAAAAAGAGGTGAACATGTGTGTGCGTGCGTGCCTCTAATTCCATCCAAGACACGCCTTTGATGAAAAAAGAGGTGAAAATGCATGAAAACGGTGAAAAAGTATGAAAATGAAAAAAAATGCTTGTGCCACTGGGTCTCATACGGTGCCCTGGGTCATGTGAGCGGGTCAAACCACCTTGAATTTTATTCAAATACACTCATTTGATAAAAAGAGTAAAAATGCATGAAAACGACTAAAAATCATGAAAATGGATAAAATGCCTGTGCCACTGTGTATAATATGATGTCATGGGTCACCTGAGTGGGTCAAACTGTGTTGTGTTGTGTTGTCCTTGCGAATGGAGTACCAGGGGTCCTTGCGAAAATATGACAGAGTGTGAAATGGAGTACCAGGGGAGCAAAAAGAAGAAGGGTGAAAAAAGAGGTAAAATGCATGAAAACTGTGAAAAAGCATGAAAATGAATAAAATGCGGGTCACATTATTCATAATATATGCCCCTGAAGCCCATAATACTTCCATGGGAACATGTCAGTGGAGCCTCAGGCTGAGACTGATTCTACCCGAGGATGAAGCCTTACTTTCGGGTAAAAGTAGTCAGGCAGAGTGCCTGGATCATGGCCGAGAAAAACAAACACATGCACCACACACATTGGGGTCTATATTCCCCTGAAAGTTGTAAGACTCTGGATGAAAAAATGCCACCTCAGCCTCAAACCAGACACTGGCTGATTCTACCCGAGGACGAAGCCTTATTTTCGGGTAAAAGTAGTCAGGCAGAGTGCCTGAATCAAAAAGATGAAAAAGCATGAAAAGGAGTAAAATGCCATCCAAATACACTCCTTTGATGAAAAAAGAGGTGAACATGTGTGTGCATGCGTGCCTCTAATTCCATCCAAAGACACGCCTTTGATGAAAAAAGAGGTTGAAAATGCATGAAAACGGTGAAAAAGCATGAAAATGAAAAAAAAATGCTTGTGCCACTGGGTCTCATACGGTGCCCTGGGTCATGTGAGCGGGTCAAACCGCCTTGAATTTCATTCAAATACACTCATTTGATAAAAAGAGTAAAAATGCATGAAAACGACTAAAAATCATGAAAATTGATAAAATGCCTGTGCCACTGTGTATAATATGATGTCATGGGTCACCTGAGTGGGTCAAACTGTGTTGTGTTGTGTTGTCCTTGCGAATGGAGTACCAGGGGTCCTTGCGAAAATATGACAGAGTGTGAAATGGAGTACCAGGGGAGCAAAAAGAAGAAGGGGGAAAAAAGAGGTAAAATGCATGAAAACTGTGAAAAGCATGAAAATGAATAAAATGCGGGTCACATTATTCATAATATATGCCCCTGAAGCCCATAATACTTCCATGGAACATGTCAGTGGAGCCTCCAGGCTGAGACTGATTCTACCCGAGGATGAAGCCTTACTTTCGGGTAAAAGTAGTCAGGCAGAGTGCTGGATCATGGCCGAGAAAAACAAACACATGCACCACACACATTGGGGTCTATATTCCCCTGAAAGTTGTAAGACTCTGGATGAAAAAAAATGCCACCTCAGCCTCAAACCAGACACTGGCTGATTCTACCCGAGGACGAAGCCTTATTTTCGGGTAAAAGTAGTCAGGCAGAGTGCCTGAATCAAAAAGATGAAAAAGCATGAAAAGGAGTAAAATGCCATCCAAATACACTCCTTTGATGAAAAAAAGAGGTGAACATGTGTGTGCGTGCGTGCCTCTAATTCCATCCAGAGACACTCCTTTGATGAAAAAAGAGGTGAACATGTGTGTGCGTGCGTGCCTCTAATTCCATCCAAAGACACGCCTTTGATGAAAAAAGAGGTGAAAATGCATGAAAACGGTGAAAAAGCATGAAAATGAAAAAAAAATGCTTGTGCCACTGGGTCTCATACGGTGCCCTGGGTCATGTGAGCGGGTCAAACCGCCTTGAATTTCATTCAAATACACTCATTTGATAAAAAGAGTAAAAATGCATGAAAACGACTAAAAATCATGAAAATGGATAAAATGCCTGTGCCACTGTGTATAATATGATGTCATGGGTCACCTGAGTGGGTCAAACTGTGTTGTGTTGTGTTGTCCTTGCGAATGGAGTACCAGGGGTGCGAGGCTGTCCTTGCGAAAATATGACAGAGTGTGAAATTGAGTACCAGGGGAGCAAAAAGAAGAAGGGGGAAAAAAGAGGTAAAATGCATGAAAACTGTGATAAAGCATGAAAATGAATAAAATGCGGGTCACATTATTCATAATATATGCCCCTGAAGCCCATAATACTTCCATGGGAACATGTCAGTGGAGCCTTCAGGCTGAGACTGATTCTACCCGAGGATGAAGCCTTACTTTCGGGTAAAAGTAGTCAGGCAGAGTGCCTGGATCATGGCCGAGAAAAACAAACACATGCACCACACACATTGGGGTCTATATTCCCTGAAAGTTGTAAGACTCTGGATGAAAAAAATGCCACCTCAGCCTCAAACCAGACACTGGCTGATTCTACCCGAGGACGAAGCCTTATTTTCGGGTAAAAGTAGTCAGGCAGAGTGCCTGAATCAAAAAGATGAAAAAGCATGAAAAGGAGTAAAATGCCATCCAAATACACTCCTTTGATGAAAAAAGAGGTGAACATGTGTGTGCGTGCGTGCCTCTAATTCCATCCAGAGACACTCCTTTGATGAAAAAAGAGTGAACATGTGTGTGCGTGCGTGCCTCTAATTCCATCCAAAGACACGCCTTTGATGAAAAAGAGGTGAAAATGCATGAAAACGGTGAAAAAGCATGAAAATGAAAAAAAAATGCTTGTGCCACTGGGTCTCATACGGTGCCCTGGGTCATGTGAGCGGGTCAAACCGCCTTGAATTTCATTCAAATACACTCATTTGATAAAAAGAGTAAAATGCATGAAAACGACTAAAAATCATGAAATGGATAAAATGCCTGTGCCACTGTGTATAATATGATGTCATGGGTCACCTGAGTGGGTCAAACTGTGTTGTGTTGTGTTGTCCTTGCGAATGGAGTACCAGGGGTCCTTGCGAAAATATGACAGAGTGTGAAATGGATTACCAGGGAGCAAAAAGAAGAAGGTGAAAAAAGAGGTAAAATGCATGAAAACTGTGAAAAAGCATGAAAATGAATAAAATGCGGGTCACATTATTCATAATATATGCCCCTGAAGCCATAATACTTCCATGGGAACATGTCAGTGGAGCCTCCAGGCTGAGACTGATTCTACCCGAGGATGAAGCCTTACTTTCGGGTAAAAGTAGTCAGGCAGAGTGCCTGGATCATGGCCGAGAAAAACAAACACATGCACCACACACATTGGGGTCTATATTCCCCTGAAAGTTGTAAGACTCTGGATGAAAAAAATGCCACCTCAGCCTCAAACCAGACACTGGCTGATTCTACCCGAGGACGAAGCCTTATTTTCGGGTAAAAGTAGTCAGGCAGAGTGCCTGAATCAAAAAGATGAAAAAGCATGAAAAGGAGTAAAATGCCATCCAAATA
>NW_026910030.1:0-42764 GCF_949316205.1 Platichthys flesus
CACACACATGTTCACCTCTTTTTTCATCAAAGGAGTGTATTTGGATGGCATTTTACTCCTTTTCATGCTTTTTCATCTTTTTGATTCAGGCACTCTGCCTGACTACTTTTACCCGAAAATAAGGCTTCGTCCTCGGGTAGAATCAGCCAGTGTCTGGTTGAGGCTGAGGTGGCATTTTTTCATCCAGAGTCTTACAACTTTCAGGGGAATATAGACCCCAATGTGTGTGGTGCATGTGTTTGTTTTTCTCGGCCATGATCCAGGCACTCTGCCTGACTACTTTTACCCGAAAGTAAGGCTTCATCCTCGTGTAGAATCAGTCTCAGCCTGGAGGCTCCACTGACATGTTCCCATGGAAGTATTATGGGCTTCAGGGGCATATATTATGAATAATGTGACCCGCATTTTATTCATTTTCATGCTTTTTCACAGTTTTCATGCATTTTACCTCTTTTTTCCCCCTTCTTCTTTTTGCTCCCTGGTACTCCATTTCACACTGTCATATTTTCGCAAGGACAGCCTTGCACCCCTGGTACTCCATTCGCAAGGACAACACAACACAACACAGTTTGACCCACTCAGGTGACCCATGACATCATATTATACACAGTGGCACAGCATTTTATCCATTTTCATGATTTTTAGTCGTTTTCATGCATTTTTACTCTTTTTATCAAATGAGTGTATTTGAATGAAATTCAAGGCGGTTTGACCCGCTCACATGACCCAGGGCACCGTATGAGACCCAGTGGCACAAGCATTTTTTTTTCATTTTCATGCTTTTTCACCGTTTTCATGCATTTTCACCTCTTTTTTCATCAAGGCGTGTCTTTGGATGGAATTAGAGGCACGCACGCACACACATGTTCACCTCTTTTTTCATCAAAGGAGTGTCTCTGGATGGAATTAGAGGCACGCACGCACACACATGTTCACCTCTTTTTTCATCAAAGGAGTGTATTTGGATGGCATTTTACTCCTTTTCATGCTTTTTCATCTTTTTGATTCAGGCACTCTGCCTGACTACTTTTACCCGAAAATAAGGCTTCGTCCTCGTGTAGAATCAGCCAGTGTCTGGTTTGAGGCTGAGGTGGCATTTTTTCATCCAGAGTCTTACAACTTTCAGGGGAATATAGACCCCAATGTGTGTGGTGCATGTGTTTGTTTTTCTCGGCCATGATCCAGGCACTCTGCCTGACTACTTTTACCCGAAAGTAAGGCTTCATCCTCGGGTAGAATCAGTCTCAGCCTGGAGGCTCCACTGACATGTTCCCATGGAAGTATTATGGGCTTCAGGGGCATATATTATGAATAATGTGACCCGCATTTTATTCATTTTCATGCTTTTCACAGTTTTCATGCATTTTACCTCTTTTTTCACCCTTCTACTTTTTGCTCCCCTGGTACTCCATTTCACACTCTGTCATATTTTCGCAAGGACCCCTGGTACTCCATTCGCAAGGACAACACAACACAACACAGTTTGACCCACTCAGGTGACCCATGACATCATATTATACACAGTGGCACAGGCATTTTATCCATTTTCATGATTTTTAGTCGTTTTCATGCATTTTTACTCTTTTTATCAAATGAGTGTATTTGAATGAAATTCAAGGCGGTTTGACCCGCTCACATGACCCAGGGCACCGTATGAGACCCAGTGGCACAAGCATTTTTTTTTCATTTTCATGCTTTTTCACCGTTTTCATGCATTTTCACCTCTTTTTTCATCAAAGGCGTGTCTTTGGATGGAATTAGAGGCACGCACGCACACACATGTTCACCTCTTTTTTCATCAAAGGAGTGTCTCTGGATGGAATTAGAGGCACGCACGCACACACATGTTCACCTCTTTTTTCATCAAAGGAGTGTATTTGGATGGCATTTTACTCCTTTTCATGCTTTTTCATCTTTTTGATTCAGGCACTCTGCCTGACTACTTTTACC
Source organism: Platichthys flesus (assembly GCF_949316205.1). NCBI lineage: Eukaryota > Metazoa > Chordata > Actinopteri > Pleuronectiformes > Pleuronectidae > Platichthys > Platichthys flesus. The sequence goes on from NW_026910030.1 coordinate 1,951, forward strand.
CGAAAATAAGGCTTCGTCCTCGGGTAGAATCAGCCAGTGTCTGGTTTGAGGCTGAGGTGGCATTTTTTCATCCAGAGTCTTACAACTTTCAGGGGAATATAGACCCCAATGTGTGTGGTGCATGTGTTTGTTTTTCTCGGCCATGATCCAGGCACTCTGCCTGACTACTTTACCCGAAAGTAAGGCTTCATCCTCGGGTAGAATCAGTCTCAGCCTGGAGGCTCCACTGACATGTTCCCATGGAAGTATTATGGGCTTCAGGGGCATATATTATGAATAATGTGACCCGCATTTTATTCATTTTCATGCTTTTTCACAGTTTTCATGCATTTTACCTCTTTTTTCACCCTTCTACTTTTTGCTCCCCTGGTACTCCATTTCACACTCTGTCATATTTTCGCAAGGACCCCTGGTACTCCATTCGCAAGGACAACACAACACAACACAGTTTGACCCACTCAGGTGACCCATGACATCATATTATACACAGTGGCACAGGCATTTTATCCATTTTCATGATTTTTAGTCGTTTTCATGCATTTTACTCTTTTTATCAAATGAGTGTATTTGAATGAAATTCAAGGCGGTTTGACCCGCTCACATGACCCAGGGCACCGTATGAGACCAAGTGGCACAAGCATTTTTTTTTTCATTTTCATGCTTTTTCACCGTTTTCATGCATTTTCACCTCTTTTTTCATCAAAGGCGTGTCTTTGGATGGAATTAGAGGCACGCACGCACACACATGTTCACCTCTTTTTTCATCAAAGGAGTGTCTCTGGATGGAATTAGAGGCACGCACGCACACACATGTTCACCTCTTTTTTCATCAAAGGAGTGTATTTGGATGGCATTTTACTCCTTTTCATGCTTTTTCATCTTTTTGATTCAGGCACTCTGCCTGACTACTTTTACCCGAAAATAAGGCTTCGTCCTCGGGTAGAATCAGCCAGTGTCTGGTTTGAGGCTGAGGTGGCATTTTTTCATCCAGAGTCTTACAACTTTCAGGGGAATATAGACCCCAATGTGTGTGGTGCATGTGTTTGTTTTTCTCGGCCATGATCCAGGCACTCTGCCTGACTACTTTTACCCGAAAGTAAGGCTTCATCCTCGTGTAGAATCAGTCTCAGCCTGGAGGCTCCACTGACATGTTCCCATGGAAGTATTATGGGCTTCAGGGGCATATATTATGAATAATGTGACCCGCATTTTATTCATTTTCATGCTTTTTCACAGTTTTCATGCATTTTACCTCTTTTTTCCCCCTTCTTCTTTTTGCTCCCCTGGTACTCCATTTCACACTCTGTCATATTTTCGCAAGGACAGCCTTGCACCCTGGTACTCCATTCGCAAGGACAACACAACACAACACAGTTTGACCCACTCAGGTGACCCATGACATCATATTATACACAGTGGCACAGGCATTTTATCCATTTTCATGATTTTAGTCGTTTTCATGCATTTTTACTCTTTTTATCAAATGAGTGTATTTGAATGAAATTCAAGGCGGTTTGACCCGCTCACATGACCCAGGGCACCGTATGAGACCCAGTGGCACAAGCATTTTTTTTCATTTTCATGCTTTTTCACCGTTTTCATGCATTTTCACCTCTTTTTTCATCAAGGCGTGTCTTTGGATGGAATTAGAGGCACGCACGCACACACATGTTCACCTCTTTTTTCATCAAAGGAGTGTCTCTGGATGGAATTAGAGGCACGCACGCACACACATGTTCACCTCTTTTTCATCAAAGGAGTGTATTTGGATGGCATTTTACTCCTTTTCATGCTTTTTCATCTTTTTGATTCAGGCACTCTGCCTGACTACTTTTACCCGAAAATAAGGCTTCGTCCTCGGGTAGAATCAGCCAGTGTCTGGTTTGAGGCTGAGGTGGCATTTTTTCATCCAGAGTCTTACAACTTTCAGGGGAATATAGACCCCAATGTGTGTGGTGCATGTGTTTGTTTTTCTCGGCCATGATCCAGGCACTCTGCCTGACTACTTTTACACGAAAGTAAGGCTTCATCCTCGGGTAGAATCAGTCTCAGCCTGGAGGCTCCACTGACATGTTCCCATGGAAGTATTATGGGCTTCAGGGGCATATATTATGAATAATGTGACCCGCATTTTATTCATTTTCATGCTTTTTCACAGTTTCATGCATTTTACCTCTTTTTTCACCCTTCTACTTTTTGCTCCCCTGGTACTCCATTTCACACTGTCATATTTTCGCAAGGACCCCTGGTACTCCATTCGCAAGGACAACACAACACAACACAGTTTGACCCACTCAGGTGACCCATGACATCATATTATACACAGTGGCACAGGCATTTTATCCATTTTCATGATTTTTAGTCGTTTTCATGCATTTTTACTCTTTTTATCAAATGAGTGTATTTGAATGAAATTCAAGGCGGTTTGACCCGCTCACATGACCCAGGGCACCGTATGAGACCCAGTGGCACAAGCATTTTTTTTTCATTTTCATGCTTTTTCACCGTTTTCATGCATTTTCACCTCTTTTTTCATCAAAGGCGTGTCTTTGGATGGAATTAGAGGCACGCACGCACACACATGTTCACCTCTTTTTTCATCAAAGGAGTGTCTCTGGATGGAATTAGAGGCACGCACGCACACACATGTTCACCTCTTTTTTCATCAAAGGAGTGTATTTGGATGGCATTTTACTCCTTTTCATGCTTTTTCATCTTTTTGATTCAGGCACTCTGCCTGACTACTTTTACCCGAAAATAAGGCTTCGTCCTCGGGTAGAATCAGCCAGTGTCTGGTTTGAGGCTGAGGTGGCATTTTTTCATCCAGAGTCTTACAACTTTCAGGGGAATATAGACCCCAATGTGTGTGGTGCATGTGTTTGTTTTTCTCGGCCATGATCCAGGCACTCTGCCTGACTACTTTTACCCGAAAGTAAGGCTTCATCCTCGTGTAGAATCAGTCTCAGCCTGGAGGCTCCACTGACATGTTCCCATGGAAGTATTATGGGCTTCAGGGGCATATATTATGAATAATGTGACCCGCATTTTATTCATTTTCATGCTTTTTCACAGTTTTCATGCATTTTACCTCTTTTTTCACCCTTCTACTTTTTGCTCCCCTGGTACTCCATTTCACACTCTGTCATATTTTCGCAAGGACCCCTGGTACTCCATTCGCAAGGACAACACAACACAACACAGTTTGACCCACTCAGGTGACCCATGACATCATATTATACACAGTGGCACAGGCATTTTATCCATTTTCATGATTTTTAGTCGTTTTCATGCATTTTTACTCTTTTTATCAAATGAGTGTATTTGAATGAAATTCAAGGCGGTTTGACCCGCTCACATGACCCAGGGCACCGTATGAGACCCAGTGGCACAAGCATTTTTTTTTCATTTTCATGCTTTTTCACCGTTTTCATGCATTTTCACCTCTTTTTTCATCAAAGGCGTGTCTTTGGATGGAATTAGAGGCACGCACGCACACACATGTTCACCTCTTTTTTCATCAAAGGAGTGTCTCTGGATGGAATTAGAGGCACGCACGCACACACATGTTCACCTCTTTTTTCATCAAAGGAGTGTATTTGGATGGCATTTTACTCCTTTTCATGCTTTTTCATCTTTTTGATTCAGGCACTCTGCCTGACTACTTTTACCCGAAAATAAGGCTTCGTCCTCGGGTAGAATCAGCCAGTGTCTGGTTTGAGGCTGAGGTGGCATTTTTTCATCCAGAGTCTTACAACTTTCAGGGGAATATAGACCCCAATGTGTGTGGTGCATGTGTTTGTTTTTCTCGGCCATGATCCAGGCACTCTGCCTGACTACTTTTACCCGAAAGTAAGGCTTCATCCTCGTGTAGAATCAGTCTCAGCCTGGAGGCTCCACTGACATGTTCCCATGGAAGTATTATGGGCTTCAGGGGCATATATTATGAATAATGTGACCCGCATTTTATTCATTTTCATGCTTTTTCACAGTTTTCATGCATTTTACCTCTTTTTTCCCCCTTCTTCTTTTTGCTCCCCTGGTACTCCATTTCACACTCTGTCATATTTTCGCAAGGACAGCCTTGCACCCCTGGTACTCCATTCGCAAGGACAACACAACACAACACAGTTTGACCCACTCAGGTGACCCATGACATCATATTATACACAGTGGCACAGGCATTTTATCCATTTTCATGATTTTTAGTCGTTTTCATGCATTTTTACTCTTTTTATCAAATGAGTGTATTTGAATGAAATTCAAGGCGGTTTGACCCGCTCACATGACCCAGGGCACCGTATGAGACCCAGTGGCACAAGCATTTTTTTTTCATTTTCATGCTTTTTCACCGTTTTCATGCATTTTCACCTCTTTTTTCATCAAGGCGTGTCTTTGGATGGAATTAGAGGCACGCACGCACACACATGTTCACCTCTTTTTTCATCAAAGGAGTGTCTCTGGATGGAATTAGAGGCACGCACGCACACACATGTTCACCTCTTTTTTCATCAAAGGAGTGTATTTGGATGGCATTTTACTCCTTTTCATGCTTTTTCATCTTTTTGATTCAGGCACTCTGCCTGACTACTTTTACCCGAAAATAAGGCTTTGTCCTCGGGTAGAATCAGCCAGTGTCTGGTTTGAGGCTGAGGTGGCATTTTTTCATCCAGAGTCTTACAACTTTCAGGGGAATATAGACCCCAATGTGTGTGGTGCATGTGTTTGTTTTTCTCGGCCATGATCCAGGCACTCTGCCTGACTACTTTTACCCGAAAGTAAGGCTTCATCCTCGGGTAGAATCAGTCTCAGCCTGGAGGCTCCACTGACATGTTCCCATGGAAGTATTATGGGCTTCAGGGGCATATATTATGAATAATGTGACCCGCATTTTATTCATTTTCATGCTTTTTCACAGTTTTCATGCATTTTACCTCTTTTTTCACCCTTCTACTTTTTGCTCCCCTGGTACTCCATTTCACACTCTGTCATATTTTCGCAAGGACCCCTGGTACTCCATTCGCAAGGACAACACAACACAACACAGTTTGACCCACTCAGGTGACCCATGACATCATATTATACACAGTGGCACAGGCATTTTATCCATTTTCATGATTTTTAGTCGTTTTCATGCATTTTTACTCTTTTTATCAAATGAGTGTATTTGAATGAAATTCAAGGCGGTTTGACCCGCTCACATGACCCAGGGCACCGTATGAGACCCAGTGGCACAAGCATTTTTTTTTCATTTTCATGCTTTTTCACCGTTTTCATGCATTTTCACCTCTTTTTTCATCAAAGGCGTGTCTTTGGATGGAATTAGAGGCACGCACGCACACACATGTTCACCTCTTTTTTCATCAAAGGAGTGTCTCTGGATGGAATTAGAGGCACGCACGCACACACATGTTCACCTCTTTTTTCATCAAAGGAGTGTATTTGGATGGCATTTTACTCCTTTTCATGCTTTTTCATCTTTTTGATTCAGGCACTCTGCCTGACTACTTTTACCCGAAAATAAGGCTTCGTCCTCGGGTAGAATCAGCCAGTGTCTGGTTTGAGGCTGAGGTGGCATTTTTTCATCCAGAGTCTTACAACTTTCAGGGGAATATAGACCCCAATGTGTGTGGTGCATGTGTTTGTTTTTCTCGGCCATGATCCAGGCACTCTGCCTGACTACTTTTACCCGAAAGTAAGGCTTCATCCTCGTGTAGAATCAGTCTCAGCCTGGAGGCTCCACTGACATGTTCCCATGGAAGTATTATGGGCTTCAGGGGCATATATTATGAATAATGTGACCCGCATTTTATTCATTTTCATGCTTTTTCACAGTTTTCATGCATTTTACCTCTTTTTTCCCCCTTCTTCTTTTTGCTCCCCTGGTACTCCATTTCACACTCTGTCATATTTTCGCAAGGACAGCCTTGCACCCCTGGTACTCCATTCGCAAGGACAACACAACACAACACAGTTTGACCCACTCAGGTGACCCATGACATCATATTATACACAGTGGCACAGGCATTTTATCCATTTTCATGATTTTTAGTCGTTTTCATGCATTTTTACTCTTTTTATCAAATGAGTGTATTTGAATGAAATTCAAGGCGGTTTGACCCGCTCACATGACCCAGGGCACCGTATGAGACCCAGTGGCACAAGCATTTTTTTTTCATTTTCATGCTTTTTCACCGTTTTCATGCATTTTCACCTCTTTTTTCATCAAGGCGTGTCTTTGGATGGAATTAGAGGCACGCACGCACACACATGTTCACCTCTTTTTTCATCAAAGGAGTGTCTCTGGATGGAATTAGAGGCACGCACGCACACACATGTTCACCTCTTTTTTCATCAAAGGAGTGTATTTGGATGGCATTTTACTCCTTTTCATGCTTTTTCATCTTTTTGATTCAGGCACTCTGCCTGACTACTTTTACCCGAAAATAAGGCTTCGTCCTCGGGTAGAATCAGCCAGTGTCTGGTTTGAGGCTGAGGTGGCATTTTTTCATCCAGAGTCTTACAACTTCAGGGGAATATAGACCCCAATGTGTGTGGTGCATGTGTTTGTTTTTCTCGGCCATGATCCAGGCACTCTGCCTGACTACTTTTACCCGAAAGTAAGGCTTCATCCTCGTGTAGAATCAGTCTCAGCCTGGAGGCTCCACTGACATGTTCCCATGGAAGTATTATGGGCTTCAGGGGCATATATTATGAATAATGTGACCCGCATTTTATTCATTTTCATGCTTTTTCACAGTTTTCATGCATTTTACCTCTTTTTTCCCCCTTCTTCTTTTTGCTCCCCTGGTACTCCATTTCACACTCTGTCATATTTTCGCAAGGACAGCCTTGCACCCCTGGTACTCCATTCGCAAGGACAACACAACACAACACAGTTTGACCCACTCAGGTGACCCATGACATCATATTATACACAGTGGCACAGGCATTTTATCCATTTTCATGATTTTTAGTCGTTTTCATGCATTTTTACTCTTTTTATCAAATGAGTGTATTTGAATGAAATTCAAGGCGGTTTGACCCGCTCACATGACCCAGGGCACCGTATGAGACCCAGTGGCACAAGCATTTTTTTTCATTTTCATGCTTTTTCACCGTTTTCATGCATTTTCACCTCTTTTTTCATCAAGGCGTGTCTTTGGATGGAATTAGAGGCACGCACGCACACACATGTTCACCTCTTTTTTCATCAAAGGAGTGTCTCTGGATGGAATTAGAGGCACGCACGCACACACATGTTCACCTCTTTTTTCATCAAAGGAGTGTATTTGGATGGCATTTTACTCCTTTTCATGCTTTTTCATCTTTTTGATTCAGGCACTCTGCCTGACTACTTTTACCCGAAAATAAGGCTTCGTCCTCGGGTAGAATCAGCCAGTGTCTGGTTTGAGGCTGAGGTGGCATTTTTTCATCCAGAGTCTTACAACTTTCAGGGAATATAGACCCCAATGTGTGTGGTGCATGTGTTTGTTTTTCTCGGCCATGATCCAGGCACTCTGCCTGACTACTTTTACCCGAAAGTAAGGCTTCATCCTCGGGTAGAATCAGTCTCAGCCTGGAGGCTCCACTGACATGTTCCCATGGAAGTATTATGGGCTTCAGGGGCATATATTATGAATAATGTGACCCGCATTTTATTCATTTTCATGCTTTTTCACAGTTTTCATGCATTTTACCTCTTTTTTCACCCTTCTACTTTTGCTCCCCTGGTACTCCATTTCACACTCTGTCATATTTTCGCAAGGACCCCTGGTACTCCATTCGCAAGGACAACACAACACAACACAGTTTGACCCACTCAGGTGACCCATGACATCATATTATACACAGTGGCACAGGCATTTTATCCATTTTCATGATTTTTAGTCGTTTTCATGCATTTTTACTCTTTTTATCAAATGAGTGTATTTGAATGAAATTCAAGGCGGTTTGACCCGCTCACATGACCCAGGGCACCGTATGAGACCCAGTGGCACAAGCATTTTTTTTTCATTTCATGCTTTTTCACCGTTTTCATGCATTTTCACCTCTTTTTTCATCAAAGGCGTGTCTTTGGATGGAATTAGAGGCACGCACGCACACACATGTTCACCTCTTTTTTCATCAAAGGAGTGTCTCTGGATGGAATTAGAGGCACGCACGCACACACATGTTCACCTCTTTTTTCATCAAAGGAGTGTATTTGGATGGCATTTTACTCCTTTTCATGCTTTTTCATCTTTTTGATTCAGGCACTCTGCCTGACTACTTTTACCCGAAAATAAGGCTTCGTCCTCGGGTAGAATCAGCCAGTGTCTGGTTTGAGGCTGAGGTGGCATTTTTTCATCCAGAGTCTTACAACTTTCAGGGGAATATAGACCCCAATGTGTGTGGTGCATGTGTTTGTTTTTCTCGGCCATGATCCAGGCACTCTGCCTGACTACTTTTACCCGAAAGTAAGGCTTCATCCTCGTGTAGAATCAGTCTCAGCCTGGAGGCTCCACTGACATGTTCCCATGGAAGTATTATGGGCTTCAGGGGCATATATTATGAATAATGTGACCCGCATTTTATTCATTTTCATGCTTTTTCACAGTTTTCATGCATTTTACCTCTTTTTCCCCTTCTTCTTTTTGCTCCCCTGGTACTCCATTTCACACTCTGTCATATTTTCGCAAGGACAGCCTTGCACCCCTGGTACTCCATTCGCAAGGACAACACAACACAACACAGTTTGACCCACTCAGGTGACCCATGACATCATATTATACACAGTGGCACAGGCATTTTATCCATTTTCATGATTTTTAGTCGTTTTCATGCATTTTTACTCTTTTTATCAAATGAGTGTATTTGAATGAAATTCAAGGCGGTTTGACCCCGCTCACATTGACCCAGGGCACCGTATGAGACCCAGTGGCACAAGCATTTTTTTTCATTTTCATGCTTTTCACCGTTTTCATGCATTTTCACCTCTTTTTTCATCAAGGCGTGTCTTTGGATGGAATTAGAGGCACGCACGCACACACATGTTCACCTCTTTTTTCATCAAAGGAGTGTCTCTGGATGGAATTAGAGGCACGCACGCACACACATGTTCACCTCTTTTTTCATCAAAGGAGTGTATTTGGATGGCATTTTACTCCTTTTCATGCTTTTTCATCTTTTTGATTCAGGCACTCTGCCTGACTACTTTTACCCGAAAATAAGGCTTCGTCCTCGGGTAGAATCAGCCAGTGTCTGGTTTGAGGCTGAGGTGGCATTTTTCATCCAGAGTCTTACAACTTTCAGGGGAATATAGACCCCAATGTGTGTGGTGCATGTGTTTGTTTTTCTCGGCCATGATCCAGGCACTCTGCCTGACTACTTTTACCCGAAAGTAAGGCTTCATCCTCGGGTAGAATCAGTCTCAGCCTGGAGGCTCCACTGACATGTTCCCATGGAAGTATTATGGGCTTCAGGGGCATATATTATGAATAATGTGACCCGCATTTTATTCATTTTCATGCTTTTTCACAGTTTTCATGCATTTTACCTCTTTTTTCACCCTTCTACTTTTTGCTCCCCTGGTACTCCATTTCACACTCTGTCATATTTTCGCAAGGACCCCTGGTACTCCATTCGCAAGGACAACACAACACAACACAGTTTGACCCACTCAGGTGACCCATGACATCATATTATACACAGTGGCACAGGCATTTTATCCATTTTCATGATTTTTAGTCGTTTTCATGCATTTTTACTCTTTTTATCAAATGAGTGTATTTGAATGAAATTCAAGGCGGTTTGACCCGCTCACATGACCCAGGGCACCGTATGAGACCCAGTGGCACAAGCATTTTTTTTTCATTTTCATGCTTTTTCACCGTTTTCATGCAATTTTCACCTCTTTTTTCATCAAAGGCGTGTCTTTGGATGGAATTAGAGGCACGCACGCACACACATGTTCACCTCTTTTTTCATCAAAGGAGTGTCTCTGGATGGAATTAGAGGCACGCACGCACACACATGTTCACCTCTTTTTTCATCAAAGGAGTGTATTTGGATGGCATTTTACTCCTTTTCATGCTTTTTCATCTTTTTGATTCAGGCACTCTGCCTGACTACTTTTACCCGAAAATAAGGCTTCGTCCTCGGGTAGAATCAGCCAGTGTCTGGTTTGAGGCTGAGGTGGCATTTTTTCATCCAGAGTCTTACAACTTTCAGGGGAATATAGACCCCAATGTGTGTGGTGCATGTGTTTGTTTTTCTCGGGCCATGATCCAGGCACTCTGCCTGACTACTTTTACCCGAAAGTAAGGCTTCATCCTCGTGTAGAATCAGTCTCAGCCTGGAGGCTCCACTGACATGTTCCCATGGAAGTATTATGGGCTTCAGGGGCATATATTATGAATAATGTGACCCGCATTTTATTCATTTTCATGCTTTTTCACAGTTTTCATGCATTTTACCTCTTTTTCCCCCTTCTTCTTTTTGCTCCCCTGGTACTCCATTTCACACTCTGTCATATTTTCGCAAGGACAGCCTTGCACCCCTGGTACTCCATTCGCAAGGACAACACAACACAACACAGTTTGACCCACTCAGGTGACCCATGACATCATATTATACACAGTGGCACAGGCATTTTATCCATTTTCATGATTTTTAGTCGTTTTCATGCATTTTTACTCTTTTTATCAAATGAGTGTATTTGAATGAAATTCAAGGCGGTTTGACCCGCTCACATGACCAGGGCACCGTATGAGACCCAGTGGCACAAGCATTTTTTTTTCATTTTCATGCTTTTTCACCGTTTTCATGCATTTTCACCTCTTTTTCATCAAGGCGTGTCTTTGGATGGAATTAGAGGCACGCACGCACACACATGTTCACCTCTTTTTTCATCAAAGGAGTGTCTCTGGATGGAATTAGAGGCACGCACGCACACACATGTTCACCTCTTTTTTCATCAAAGGAGTGTATTTGGATGGCATTTTACTCCTTTTCATGCTTTTTCATCTTTTTGATTCAGGCACTCTGCCTGACTACTTTTACCCGAAAATAAGGCTTCGTCCTCGGGTAGAATCAGCCAGTGTCTGGTTTGAGGCTGAGGTGGCATTTTTTCATCCAGAGTCTTACAACTTTCAGGGGAATATAGACCCCAATGTGTGTGGTGCATGTGTTTGTTTTTCTCGGCCATGATCCAGGCACTCTGCCTGACTACTTTTACCCGAAAGTAAGGCTTCATCCTCGGGTAGAATCAGTCTCAGCCTGGAGGCTCCACTGACATGTTCCCATGGAAGTATTATGGGCTTCAGGGGCATATATTATGAATAATGTGACCCGCATTTTATTCATTTTCATGCTTTTTCACAGTTTTCATGCATTTTACCTCTTTTTTCACCCTTCTACTTTTTGCTCCCCTGGTACTCCATTTCACACTCTGTCATATTTTCGCAAGGACCCCTGGTACTCCATTCGCAAGGACAACACAACACAACACAGTTTGACCCACTCAGGTGACCCATGACATCATATTATACACAGTGGCACAGGCATTTTATCCATTTTCATGATTTTTAGTCGTTTTCATGCATTTTTACTCTTTTTATCAAATGAGTGTATTTGAATGAAATTCAAGGCGGTTTGACCCGCTCACATGACCCAGGGCACCGTATGAGACCCAGTGGCACAAGCATTTTTTTTTCATTTTCATGCTTTTTCACCGTTTTCATGCATTTTCACCTCTTTTTTCTTCAAGGCGTGTCTTTGGATGGAATTAGAGGCACGCACGCACACACATGTTCACCTCTTTTTTCATCAAAGGAGTGTCTCTGGATGGAATTAGAGGCACGCACGCACACACATGTTCACCTCTTTTTTCATCAAAGGAGTGTATTTGGATGGCATTTTACTCCTTTTCATGCTTTTTCATCTTTTTGATTCAGGCACTCTGCCTGACTACTTTTACCCGAAAATAAGGCTTCGTCCTCGGGTAGAATCAGCCAGTGTCTGGTTTGAGGCTGAGGTGGCATTTTTTCATCCAGAGTCTTACAACTTTCAGGGGAATATAGACCCCAATGTGTGTGGTGCATGTGTTTGTTTTTCTCGGCCATGATCCAGGCACTCTGCCTGACTACTTTTACCCGAAAGTAAGGCTTCATCCTCGGGTAGAATCAGTCTCAGCCTGGAGGCTCCACTGACATGTTCCCATGGAAGTATTATGGGCTTCAGGGGCATATATTATGAATAATGTGACCCGCATTTTATTCATTTTCATGCTTTTTCACAGTTTTCATGCATTTTACCTCTTTTTTCACCCTTCTACTTTTTGCTCCCCTGGTACTCCATTTCACACTCTGTCATATTTTCGCAAGGACCCCTGGTACTCCATTCGCAAGGACAACACAACACAACACAGTTTGACCCACTCAGGTGACCCATGACATCATATTATACACAGTGGCACAGGCATTTTATCCATTTTCATGATTTTTAGTCGTTTTCATGCATTTTTACTCTTTTTATCAAATGAGTGTATTTGAATGAAATTCAAGGCGGTTTGACCCGCTCACATGACCCAGGGCACCGTATGAGACCCAGTGGCACAAGCATTTTTTTTTCATTTTCATGCTTTTTCACCGTTTTCATGCATTTTCACCTCTTTTTTCATCAAAGGCGTGTCTTTGGATGGAATTAGAGGCACGCACGCACACACATGTTCACCTCTTTTTTCATCAAAGGAGTGTCTCTGGATGGAATTAGAGGCACGCACGCACACACATGTTCACCTCTTTTTTCATCAAAGGAGTGTATTTGGATGGCATTTTACTCCTTTTCATGCTTTTTCATCTTTTTGATTCAGGCACTCTGCCTGACTACTTTTACCCGAAAATAAGGCTTCGTCCTCGGGTAGAATCAGCCAGTGTCTGGTTTGAGGCTGAGGTGGCATTTTTTCATCCAGAGTCTTACAACTTTCAGGGGAATATAGACCCCAATTTGTGTGGTGCATGTGTTTGTTTTTCTCGGCCATGATCCAGGCACTCTGCCTGACTACTTTTACCCGAAAGTAAGGCTTCATCCTCGTGTAGAATCAGTCTCAGCCTGGAGGCTCCACTGACATGTTCCCATGGAAGTATTATGGGCTTCAGGGGCATATATTATGAATAATGTGACCCGCATTTTATTCATTTTCATGCTTTTTCACAGTTTTCATGCATTTTACCTCTTTTTTCACCCTTCTACTTTTTGCTCCCCTGGTACTCCATTTCACACTCTGTCATATTTTCGCAAGGACCCCTGGTACTCCATTCGCAAGGACAACACAACACAACACAGTTTGACCCACTCAGGTGACCCATGACATCATATTATACACAGTGGCACAGGCATTTTATCCATTTTCATGATTTTTAGTCGTTTTCATGCATTTTTACTCTTTTTATCAAATGAGTGTATTTGAATGAAATTCAAGGCGGTTTGACCCGCTCACATGACCCAGGGCACCGTATGAGACCAAGTGGCACAAGCATTTTTTTTTTCATTTTCATGCTTTTTCACCGTTTTCATGCATGTTCACCTCTTTTTTCATCAAAGGAGTGTATTTGGATGGCATTTTACTCCTTTTCATGCTTTTTCATCTTTTTGATTCAGGCACTCTGCCTGACTACTTTTACCCGAAAATAAGGCTTCGTCCTCGGGTAGAATCAGCCAGTGTCTGGTTTGAGGCTGAGGTGGCATTTTTTCATCCAGAGTCTTACAACTTTCAGGGGAATATAGACCCCAATGTGTGTGGTGCATGTGTTTGTTTTTCTCGGCCATGATCCAGGCACTCTGCCTGACTACTTTTACCCGAAAGTAAGGCTTCATCCTCGGGTAGAATCAGTCTCAGCCTGGAGGCTCCACTGACATGTTCCCATGGAAGTATTATGGGCTTCAGGGGCATATATTATGAATAACGTGACCCGCATTTTATTCATTTTCATGCTTTTTCACAGTTTTCATGCATTTTACCTCTTTTTTCACCCTTCTTCTTTTTGCTCCCCTGGTACTCCATTTCACACTCTGTCATATTTTCGCAAGGACAGCCTTGCACCCCTGGTACTCCATTCGCAAGGACAACACAACACAACACAGTTTGACCCACTCAGGTGACCCATGACATCATATTATACACAGTGGCACAGGCATTTTATCCATTTTCATGATTTTTAGTCGTTTTCATGCATTTTTACTCTTTTTATCAAATGAGTGTATTTGAATGAAATTCAAGGCGGTTTGACCCGCTCACATGACCCAGGGCACCGTATGAGACCCAGTGGCACAAGCATTTTTTTTTCATTTTCATGCTTTTTCACCGTTTTCATGCATTTTCACCTCTTTTTTCATCAAAGGCATGTCTTTGGATGGAATTAGAGGCACGCACGCACACACATGTTCACCTCTTTTTTCATCAAAGGAGTGTCTCTGGATGGAATTAGAGGCACGCACGCACACACATGTTCACCTCTTTTTTCATCAAAGGAGTGTATTTGGATGGCATTTTACTCCTTTTCATGCTTTTTCATCTTTTTGATTCAGGCACTCTGCCTGACTACTTTTACCCGAAAATAAGGCTTCGTCCTCGGGTAGAATCAGCCAGTGTCTGGTTTGAGGCTGAGGTGGCATTTTTTCATCCAGAGTCTTACAACTTTCAGGGGAATATAGACCCCAATGTGTGTGGTGCATGTGTTTGTTTTTCTCGGCCATGATCCAGGCACTCTGCCTGACTACTTTTACCCGAAAGTAAGGCTTCATCCTCGGGTAGAATCAGTCTCAGCCTGGAGGCTCCACTGACATGTTCCCATGGAAGTATTATGGGCTTCAGGGGCATATATTATGAATAATGTGACCCGCATTTTATTCATTTTCATGCTTTTTCACAGTTTTCATGCATTTTACCTCTTTTTTCACCCTTCTACTTTTTGCTCCCCTGGTACTCCATTTCACACTCTGTCATATTTTCGCAAGGACCCCTGGTACTCCATTCGCAAGGACAACACAACACAACACAGTTTGACCCACTCAGGTGACCCATGACATCATATTATACACAGTGGCACAGGCATTTTATCCATTTTCATGATTTTTAGTCGTTTTCATGCATTTTTACTCTTTTTATCAAATGAGTGTATTTGAATGAAATTCAAGGCGGTTTGACCCGCTCACATGACCCAGGGCACCGTATGAGACCCAGTGGCACAAGCATTTTTTTTCATTTTCATGCTTTTTCACCGTTTTCATGCATTTTCACCTCTTTTTTCATCAAAGGCGTGTCTTTGGATGGAATTAGAGGCACGCACGCACACACATGTTCACCTCTTTTTTCATCAAAGGAGTGTCTCTGGATGGAATTAGAGGCACGCACGCACACACATGTTCACCTCTTTTTTCATCAAAGGAGTGTATTTGGATGGCATTTTACTCCTTTTCATGCTTTTTCATCTTTTTGATTCAGGCACTCTGCCTGACTACTTTTACCCGAAAATAAGGCTTCGTCCTCGGGTAGAATCAGCCAGTGTCTGGTTTGAGGCTGAGGTGGCATTTTTTCATCCAGAGTCTTACAACTTTCAGGGGAATATAGACCCCAATGTGTGTGGTGCATGTGTTTGTTTTTCTCGGCCATGATCCAGGCACTCTGCCTGACTACTTTTACCCGAAAGTAAGGCTTCATCCTCGGGTAGAATCAGTCTCAGCCTGGAGGCTCCACTGACATGTTCCCATGGAAGTATTATGGGCTTCAGGGGCATATATTATGAATAATGTGACCCGCATTTTATTCATTTTCATGCTTTTTCACAGTTTTCATGCATTTTACCTCTTTTTTCACCCTTCTACTTTTTGCTCCCCTGGTACTCCATTTCACACTCTGTCATATTTTCGCAAGGACCCCTGGTACTCCATTCGCAAGGACAACACAACACAACACAGTTTGACCCACTCAGGTGACCCATGACATCATATTATACACAGTGGCACAGGCATTTTATCCATTTTCATGATTTTTAGTCGTTTTCATGCATTTTTACTCTTTTTATCAAATGAGTGTATTTGAATGAAATTCAAGGCGGTTTGACCCGCTCACATGACCCAGGGCACCGTATGAGACCCAGTGGCACAAGCATTTTTTTTTCATTTTCATGCTTTTTCACCGTTTTCATGCATTTTCACCTCTTTTTTCATCAAAGGCGTGTCTTTGGATGGAATTAGAGGCACGCACGCACACACATGTTCACCTCTTTTTTCATCAAAGGAGTGTCTCTGGATGGAATTAGAGGCACGCACGCACACACATGTTCACCTCTTTTTTCATCAAAGGAGTGTATTTGGATGGCATTTTACTCCTTTTCATGCTTTTTCATCTTTTTGATTCAGGCACTCTGCCTGACTACTTTTACCCGAAAATAAGGCTTCGTCCTCGGGTAGAATCAGCCAGTGTCTGGTTTGAGGCTGAGGTGGCATTTTTTCATCCAGAGTCTTACAACTTTCAGGGGAATATAGACCCCAATGTGTGTGGTGCATGTGTTTGTTTTTCTCGGCCATGATCCAGGCACTCTGCCTGACTACTTTTACCCGAAAGTAAGGCTTCATCCTCGTGTAGAATCAGTCTCAGCCTGGAGGCTCCACTGACATGTTCCCATGGAAGTATTATGGGCTTCAGGGGCATATATTATGAATAATGTGACCCGCATTTTATTCATTTTCATGCTTTTTCACAGTTTTCATGCATTTTACCTCTTTTTTCCCCCTTCTTCTTTTTGCTCCCCTGGTACTCCATTTCACACTCTGTCATATTTTCGCAAGGACAGCCTTGCACCCCTGGTACTCCATTCGCAAGGACAACACAACACAACACAGTTTGACCCACTCAGGTGACCCATGACATCATATTATACACAGTGGCACAGGCATTTTATCCATTTTCATGATTTTTAGTCGTTTTCATGCATTTTTACTCTTTTTATCAAATGAGTGTATTTGAATGAAATTCAAGGCGGTTTGACCCGCTCACATGACCCAGGGCACCGTATGAGACCCAGTGGCACAAGCATTTTTTTTTCATTTTCATGCTTTTTCACCGTTTTCATGCATTTTCACCTCTTTTTTCATCAAAGGCGTGTCTTTGGATGGAATTAGAGGCACGCACGCACACACATGTTCACCTCTTTTTTCATCAAAGGAGTGTCTCTGGATGGAATTAGAGGCACGCACGCACACACATGTTCACCTCTTTTTTCATCAAAGGAGTGTATTTGGATGGCATTTTACTCCTTTTCATGCTTTTTCATCTTTTTGATTCAGGCACTCTGCCTGACTACTTTTACCCGAAAATAAGGCTTCGTCCTCGGGTAGAATCAGCCAGTGTCTGGTTTGAGGCTGAGGTGGCATTTTTTCATCCAGAGTCTTACAACTTTCAGGGGAATATAGACCCCAATGTGTGTGGTGCATGTGTTTGTTTTTCTCGGCCATGATCCAGGCACTCTGCCTGACTACTTTTACCCGAAAGTAAGGCTTCATCCTCGGGTAGAATCAGTCTCAGCCTGGAGGCTCCACTGACATGTTCCCATGGAAGTATTATGGGCTTCAGGGGCATATATTATGAATAATGTGACCCGCATTTTATTCATTTTCATGCTTTTTCACAGTTTTCATGCATTTTACCTCTTTTTTCACCCTTCTACTTTTTGCTCCCCTGGTACTCCATTTCACACTCTGTCATATTTTCGCAAGGACCCCTGGTACTCCATTCGCAAGGACAACACAACACAACACAGTTTGACCCACTCAGGTGACCCATGACATCATATTATACACAGTGGCACAGGCATTTTATCCATTTTCATGATTTTTAGTCGTTTTCATGCATTTTTACTCTTTTTATCAAATGAGTGTATTTGAATGAAATTCAAGGCGGTTTGACCCGCTCACATGACCCAGGGCACCGTATGAGACCCAGTGGCACAAGCATTTTTTTTTCATTTTCATGCTTTTTCACCGTTTTCATGCATTTTCACCTCTTTTTTCATCAAAGGCGTGTCTTTGGATGGAATTAGAGGCACGCACGCACACACATGTTCACCTCTTTTTTCATCAAAGGAGTGTCTCTGGATGGAATTAGAGGCACGCACGCACACACATGTTCACCTCTTTTTTCATCAAAGGAGTGTATTTGGATGGCATTTTACTCCTTTTCATGCTTTTTCATCTTTTTGATTCAGGCACTCTGCCTGACTACTTTTACCCGAAAATAAGGCTTCGTCCTCGGGTAGAATCAGCCAGTGTCTGGTTTGAGGCTGAGGTGGCATTTTTTCATCCAGAGTCTTACAACTTTCAGGGGAATATAGACCCCAATGTGTGTGGTGCATGTGTTTGTTTTTCTCGGCCATGATCCAGGCACTCTGCCTGACTACTTTTACCCGAAAGTAAGGCTTCATCCTCGGGTAGAATCAGTCTCAGCCTGGAGGCTCCACTGACATGTTCCCATGGAAGTATTATGGGCTTCAGGGGCATATATTATGAATAATGTGACCCGCATTTTATTCATTTTCATGCTTTTTCACAGTTTTCATGCATTTTACCTCTTTTTTCACCCTTCTACTTTTTGCTCCCCTGGTACTCCATTTCACACTCTGTCATATTTTCGCAAGGACCCCTGGTACTCCATTCGCAAGGACAACACAACACAACACAGTTTGACCCACTCAGGTGACCCATGACATCATATTATACACAGTGGCACAGGCATTTTATCCATTTTCATGATTTTTAGTCGTTTTCATGCATTTTTACTCTTTTTATCAAATAAGTGTATTTGAATGAAATTCAAGGCGGTTTGACCCGCTCACATGACCCAGGGCACCGTATGAGACCCAGTGGCACAAGCATTTTTTTTTCATTTTCATGCTTTTTCACCGTTTTCATGCATTTTCACCTCTTTTTTCATCAAAGGCGTGTCTTTGGATGGAATTAGAGGCACGCACGCACACACATGTTCACCTCTTTTTTCATCAAAGGAGTGTCTCTGGATGGAATTAGAGGCACGCACGCACACACATGTTCACCTCTTTTTTCATCAAAGGAGTGTATTTGGATGGCATTTTACTCCTTTTCATGCTTTTTCATCTTTTTGATTCAGGCACTCTGCCTGACTACTTTTACCCGAAAATAAGGCTTCGTCCTCGGGTAGAATCAGCCAGTGTCTGGTTTGAGGCTGAGGTGGCATTTTTTCATCCAGAGTCTTACAACTTTCAGGGGAATATAGACCCCAATGTGTGTGGTGCATGTGTTTGTTTTTCTCGGCCATGATCCAGGCACTCTGCCTGACTACTTTTACCCGAAAGTAAGGCTTCATCCTCGTGTAGAATCAGTCTCAGCCTGGAGGCTCCACTGACATGTTCCCATGGAAGTATTATGGGCTTCAGGGGCATATATTATGAATAATGTGACCCGCATTTTATTCATTTTCATGCTTTTTCACAGTTTTCATGCATTTTACCTCTTTTTTCACCCTTCTACTTTTTGCTCCCCTGGTACTCCATTTCACACTCTGTCATATTTTCGCAAGGACCCCTGGTACTCCATTCGCAAGGACAACACAACACAACACAGTTTGACCCACTCAGGTGACCCATGACATCATATTATACACAGTGGCACAGGCATTTTATCCATTTTCATGATTTTTAGTCGTTTTCATGCATTTTTACTCTTTTTATCAAATGAGTGTATTTGAATGAAATTCAAGGCGGTTTGACCCGCTCACATGACCCAGGGCACCGTATGAGACCAAGTGGCACAAGCATTTTTTTTATCATTTTCATGCTTTTTCACCGTTTTCATGCATTTTCACCTCTTTTTTCATCAAAGGCGTGTCTTTGGATGGAATTAGAGGCACGCACGCACACACATGTTCACCTCTTTTTTCATCAAAGGAGTGTCTCTGGATGGAATTAGAGGCACGCACGCACACACATGTTCACCTCTTTTTTCATCAAAGGAGTGTATTTGGATGGCATTTTACTCCTTTTCATGCTTTTTCATCTTTTTGATTCAGGCACTCTGCCTGACTACTTTTACCCGAAAATAAGGCTTCGTCCTCGGGTAGAATCAGCCAGTGTCTGGTTTGAGGCTGAGGTGGCATTTTTTCATCCAGAGTCTTACAACTTTCAGGGGAATATAGACCCCAATGTGTGTGGTGCATGTGTTTGTTTTTCTCGGCCATGATCCAGGCACTCTGCCTGACTACTTTTACCCGAAAGTAAGGCTTCATCCTCGGGTAGAATCAGTCTCAGCCTGGAGGCTCCACTGACATGTTCCCATGGAAGTATTATGGGCTTCAGGGGCATATATTATGAATAATGTGACCCGCATTTTATTCATTTTCATGCTTTTTCACAGTTTTCATGCATTTTACCTCTTTTTTCACCCTTCTTCTTTTTGCTCCCCTGGTACTCCATTTCACACTCTGTCATATTTTTGCAAGGACAGCCTTGCACCCCTGGTACTCCATTCGCAAGGACAACACAACACAACACAGTTTGACCCACTCAGGTGACCCATGACATCATATTATACACAGTGGCACAGGCATTTTATCCATTTTCATGATTTTTAGTCGTTTTCATGCATTTTTACTCTTTTTATCAAATGAGTGTATTTGAATGAAATTCAAGGCGGTTTGACCCGCTCACATGACCCAGGGCACCGTATGAGACCCAGTGGCACAAGCATTTTTTTTTCATTTTCATGCTTTTTCACCGTTTTCATGCATTTTCACCTCTTTTTTCATCAAAGGCGTGTCTTTGGATGGAATTAGAGGCACGCACGCACACACATGTTCACCTCTTTTTTCATCAAAGGAGTGTCTCTGGATGGAATTAGAGGCACGCACGCACACACATGTTCACCTCTTTTTTCATCAAAGGAGTGTATTTGGATGGCATTTTACTCCTTTTCATGCTTTTTCATCTTTTTGATTCAGGCACTCTGCCTGACTACTTTTACCCGAAAATAAGGCTTCGTCCTCGGGTAGAATCAGCCAGTGTCTGGTTTGAGGCTGAGGTGGCATTTTTTCATCCAGAGTCTTACAACTTTCAGGGGAATATAGACCCCAATGTGTGTGGTGCATGTGTTTGTTTTTCTCGGCCATGATCCAGGCACTCTGCCTGACTACTTTTACCCGAAAGTAAGGCTTCATCCTCGGGTAGAATCAGTCTCAGCCTGGAGGCTCCACTGACATGTTCCCATGGAAGTATTATGGGCTTCAGGGGCATATATTATGAATAATGTGACCCGCATTTTATTCATTTTCATGCTTTTTCACAGTTTTCATGCATTTTACCTCTTTTTTCACCCTTCTACTTTTTGCTCCCCTGGTACTCCATTTCACACTCTGTCATATTTTCGCAAGGACCCCTGGTACTCCATTCGCAAGGACAACACAACACAACACAGTTTGACCCACTCAGGTGACCCATGACATCATATTATACACAGTGGCACAGGCATTTTATCCATTTTCATGATTTTTAGTCGTTTTCATGCATTTTTACTCTTTTTATCAAATGAGTGTATTTGAATGAAATTCAAGGCGGTTTGACCCGCTCACATGACCCAGGGCACCGTATGAGACCCAGTGGCACAAGCATTTTTTTTTCATTTTCATGCTTTTTCACCGTTTTCATGCATTTTCACCTCTTTTTTCATCAAAGGCGTGTCTTTGGATGGAATTAGAGGCACGCACGCACACACATGTTCACCTCTTTTTTCATCAAAGGAGTGTCTCTGGATGGAATTAGAGGCACGCACGCACACACATGTTCACCTCTTTTTTCATCAAAGGAGTGTATTTGGATGGCATTTTACTCCTTTTCATGCTTTTTCATCTTTTTGATTCAGGCACTCTGCCTGACTACTTTTACCCGAAAATAAGGCTTCGTCCTCGGGTAGAATCAGCCAGTGTCTGGTTTGAGGCTGAGGTGGCATTTTTTCATCCAGAGTCTTACAACTTTCAGGGGAATACAGACCCCAATGTGTGTGGTGCATGTGTTTGTTTTTCTCGGCCATGATCCAGGCACTCTGCCTGACTACTTTTACCCGAAAGTAAGGCTTCATCCTCGGGTAGAATCAGTCTCAGCCTGGAGGCTCCACTGACATGTTCCCATGGAAGTATTATGGGCTTCAGGGGCATATATTATGAATAATGTGACCCGCATTTTATTCATTTTCATGCTTTTTCACAGTTTTCATGCATTTTACCTCTTTTTTCACCCTTCTACTTTTTGCTCCCCTGGTACTCCATTTCACACTCTGTCATATTTTCGCAAGGACCCCTGGTACTCCATTCGCAAGGACAAAACAACACAACACAGTTTGACCCACTCAGGTGACCCATGACATCATATTATACACAGTGGCACAGGCATTTTATCCATTTTCATGATTTTTAGTCGTTTTCATGCATTTTTACTCTTTTTATCAAATGAGTGTATTTGAATGAAATTCAAGGCGGTTTGACCCGCTCACATGACCCAGGGCACCGTATGAGACCCAGTGGCACAAGCATTTTTTTTTCATTTTCATGCTTTTTCACCGTTTTCATGCATTTTCACCTCTTTTTTCATCAAAGGCGTGTCTTTGGATGGAATTAGAGGCACGCACGCACACACATGTTCACCTCTTTTTTCATCAAAGGAGTGTCTCTGGATGGAATTAGAGGCACGCACGCACACACATGTTCACCTCTTTTTTCATCAAAGGAGTGTATTTGGATGGCATTTTACTCCTTTTCATGCTTTTTCATCTTTTTGATTCAGGCACTCTGCCTGACTACTTTTACCCGAAAATAAGGCTTCGTCCTCGGGTAGAATCAGCCAGTGTCTGGTTTGAGGCTGAGGTGGCATTTTTTCATCCAGAGTCTTACAACTTTCAGGGGAATATAGACCCCAATGTGTGTGGTGCATGTGTTTGTTTTTCTCGGCCATGATCCAGGCACTCTGCCTGACTACTTTTACCCGAAAGTAAGGCTTCATCCTCGTGTAGAATCAGTCTCAGCCTGGAGGCTCCACTGACATGTTCCCATGGAAGTATTATGGGCTTCAGGGGCATATATTATGAATAATGTGACCCGCATTTTATTCATTTTCATGCTTTTTCACAGTTTTCATGCATTTTACCTCTTTTTTCACCCTTCTACTTTTTGCTCCCCTGGTACTCCATTTCACACTCTGTCATATTTTCGCAAGGACCCCTGGTACTCCATTCGCAAGGACAACACAACACAACACAGTTTGACCCACTCAGGTGACCCATGACATCATATTATACACAGTGGCACAGGCATTTTATCCATTTTCATGATTTTTAGTCGTTTTCATGCATTTTTACTCTTTTTATCAAATGAGTGTATTTGAATGAAATTCAAGGCGGTTTGACCCGCTCACATGACCCAGGGCACCGTATGAGACCAAGTGGCACAAGCATTTTTTTTTTCATTTTCATGCTTTTTCACCGTTTTCATGCATTTTCACCTCTTTTTTCATCAAAGGCGTGTCTTTGGATGGAATTAGAGGCACGCACGCACACACATGTTCACCTCTTTTTTCATCAAAGGAGTGTCTCTGGATGGAATTAGAGGCACGCACGCACACACATGTTCACCTCTTTTTTCATCAAAGGAGTGTATTTGGATGGCATTTTACTCCTTTTCATGCTTTTTCATCTTTTTGATTCAGGCACTCTGCCTGACTACTTTTACCCGAAAATAAGGCTTCGTCCTCGGGTAGAATCAGCCAGTGTCTGGTTTGAGGCTGAGGTGGCATTTTTTCATCCAGAGTCTTACAACTTTCAGGGGAATATAGACCCCAATGTGTGTGGTGCATGTGTTTGTTTTTCTCGGCCATGATCCAGGCACTCTGCCTGACTACTTTTACCCGAAAGTAAGGCTTCATCCTCGGGTAGAATCAGTCTCAGCCTGGAGGCTCCACTGACATGTTCCCATGGAAGTATTATGGGCTTCAGGGGCATATATTATGAATAATGTGACCCGCATTTTATTCATTTTCATGCTTTTTCACAGTTTTCATGCATTTTACCTCTTTTTTCACCCTTCTTCTTTTTGCTCCCCTGGTACTCCATTTCACACTCTGTCATATTTTTGCAAGGACAGCCTTGCACCCCTGGTACTCCATTCGCAAGGACAACACAACACAACACAGTTTGACCCACTCAGGTGACCCATGACATCATATTATACACAGTGGCACAGGCATTTTATCCATTTTCATGATTTTTAGTCGTTTTCATGCATTTTTACTCTTTTTATCAAATGAGTGTATTTGAATGAAATTCAAGGCGGTTTGACCCGCTCACATGACCCAGGGCACCGTATGAGACCAAGTGGCACAAGCATTTTTTTTTTCATTTTCATGCTTTTTCACCGTTTTCATGCATTTTCACCTCTTTTTTCATCAAAGGCGTGTCTTTGGATGGAATTAGAGGCACGCACGCACACACATGTTCACCTCTTTTTTCATCAAAGGAGTGTCTCTGGATGGAATTAGAGGCACGCACGCACACACATGTTCACCTCTTTTTTCATCAAAGGAGTGTATTTGGATGGCATTTTACTCCTTTTCATGCTTTTTCATCTTTTTGATTCAGGCACTCTGCCTGACTACTTTTACCCGAAAATAAGGCTTCGTCCTCGGGTAGAATCAGCCAGTGTCTGGTTTGAGGCTGAGGTGGCATTTTTTCATCCAGAGTCTTACAACTTTCAGGGGAATATAGACCCCAATGTGTGTGGTGCATGTGTTTGTTTTTCTCGGCCATGATCCAGGCACTCTGCCTGACTACTTTTACCCGAAAGTAAGGCTTCATCCTCGTGTAGAATCAGTCTCAGCCTGGAGGCTCCACTGACATGTTCCCATGGAAGTATTATGGGCTTCAGGGGCATATATTATGAATAATGTGACCCGCATTTTATTCATTTTCATGCTTTTTCACAGTTTTCATGCATTTTACCTCTTTTTTCACCCTTCTACTTTTTGCTCCCCTGGTACTCCATTTCACACTCTGTCATATTTTCGCAAGGACCCCTGGTACTCCATTCGCAAGGACAACACAACACAACACAGTTTGACCCACTCAGGTGACCCATGACATCATATTATACACAGTGGCACAGGCATTTTATCCATTTTCATGATTTTTAGTCGTTTTCATGCATTTTTACTCTTTTTATCAAATGAGTGTATTTGAATGAAATTCAAGGCGGTTTGACCCGCTCACATGACCCAGGGCACCGTATGAGACCAAGTGGCACAAGCATTTTTTTTTTCATTTTCATGCTTTTTCACCGTTTTCATGCATTTTCACCTCTTTTTTCATCAAAGGCGTGTCTTTGGATGGAATTAGAGGCACGCACGCACACACATGTTCACCTCTTTTTTCATCAAAGGAGTGTCTCTGGATGGAATTAGAGGCACGCACGCACACACATGTTCACCTCTTTTTTCATCAAAGGAGTGTATTTGGATGGCATTTTACTCCTTTTCATGCTTTTTCATCTTTTTGATTCAGGCACTCTGCCTGACTACTTTTACCCGAAAATAAGGCTTCGTCCTCGGGTAGAATCAGCCAGTGTCTGGTTTGAGGCTGAGGTGGCATTTTTTCATCCAGAGTCTTACAACTTTCAGGGGAATATAGACCCCAATGTGTGTGGTGCATGTGTTTGTTTTTCTCGGCCATGATCCAGGCACTCTGCCTGACTACTTTTACCCGAAAGTAAGGCTTCATCCTCGGGTAGAATCAGTCTCAGCCTGGAGGCTCCACTGACATGTTCCCATGGAAGTATTATGGGCTTCAGGGGCATATATTATGAATAATGTGACCCGCATTTTATTCATTTTCATGCTTTTTCACAGTTTTCATGCATTTTACCTCTTTTTTCACCCTTCTTCTTTTTGCTCCCCTGGTACTCCATTTCACACTCTGTCATATTTTTGCAAGGACAGCCTTGCACCCCTGGTACTCCATTCGCAAGGACAACACAACACAACACAGTTTGACCCACTCAGGTGACCCATGACATCATATTATACACAGTGGCACAGGCATTTTATCCATTTTCATGATTTTTAGTCGTTTTCATGCATTTTTACTCTTTTTATCAAATGAGTGTATTTGAATGAAATTCAAGGCGGTTTGACCCGCTCACATGACCCAGGGCACCGTATGAGACCCAGTGGCACAAGCATTTTTTTTTCATTTTCATGCTTTTTCACCGTTTTCATGCATTTTCACCTCTTTTTTCATCAAAGGCGTGTCTTTGGATGGAATTAGAGGCACGCACGCACACACATGTTCACCTCTTTTTTCATCAAAGGAGTGTCTCTGGATGGAATTAGAGGCACGCACGCACACACATGTTCACCTCTTTTTTCATCAAAGGAGTGTATTTGGATGGCATTTTACTCCTTTTCATGCTTTTTCATCTTTTTGATTCAGGCACTCTGCCTGACTACTTTTACCCGAAAATAAGGCTTCGTCCTCGGGTAGAATCAGCCAGTGTCTGGTTTGAGGCTGAGGTGGCATTTTTTCATCCAGAGTCTTACAACTTTCAGGGGAATATAGACCCCAATGTGTGTGGTGCATGTGTTTGTTTTTCTCGGCCATGATCCAGGCACTCTGCCTGACTACTTTTACCCGAAAGTAAGGCTTCATCCTCGGGTAGAATCAGTCTCAGCCTGGAGGCTCCACTGACATGTTCCCATGGAAGTATTATGGGCTTCAGGGGCATATATTATGAATAATGTGACCCGCATTTTATTCATTTTCATGCTTTTTCACAGTTTTCATGCATTTTACCTCTTTTTTCACCCTTCTACTTTTTGCTCCCCTGGTACTCCATTTCACACTCTGTCATATTTTCGCAAGGACCCCTGGTACTCCATTCGCAAGGACAACACAACACAACACAGTTTGACCCACTCAGGTGACCCATGACATCATATTATACACAGTGGCACAGGCATTTTATCCATTTTCATGATTTTTAGTCGTTTTCATGCATTTTTACTCTTTTTATCAAATGAGTGTATTTGAATGAAATTCAAGGCGGTTTGACCCGCTCACATGACCCAGGGCACCGTATGAGACCCAGTGGCACAAGCATTTTTTTTTCATTTTCATGCTTTTTCACCGTTTTCATGCATTTTCACCTCTTTTTTCATCAAAGGCGTGTCTTTGGATGGAATTAGAGGCACGCACGCACACACATGTTCACCTCTTTTTTCATCAAAGGAGTGTCTCTGGATGGAATTAGAGGCACGCACGCACACACATGTTCACCTCTTTTTTCATCAAAGGAGTGTATTTGGATGGCATTTTACTCCTTTTCATGCTTTTTCATCTTTTTGATTCAGGCACTCTGCCTGACTACTTTTACCCGAAAATAAGGCTTCGTCCTCGGGTAGAATCAGCCAGTGTCTGGTTTGAGGCTGAGGTGGCATTTTTTCATCCAGAGTCTTACAACTTTCAGGGAATACAGACCCCAATGTGTGTGGTGCATGTGTTTGTTTTTCTCGGCCATGATCCAGGCACTCTGCCTGACTACTTTTACCCGAAAGTAAGGCTTCATCCTCGGGTAGAATCAGTCTCAGCCTGGAGGCTCCACTGACATGTTCCCATGGAAGTATTATGGGCTTCAGGGGCATATATTATGAATAATGTGACCCGCATTTTATTCATTTTCATGCTTTTTCACAGTTTTCATGCATTTTACCTCTTTTTTCACCCTTCTACTTTTTGCTCCCCTGGTACTCCATTTCACACTCTGTCATATTTTCGCAAGGACCCCTGGTACTCCATTCGCAAGGACAAAACAACACAACACAGTTTGACCCACTCAGGTGACCCATGACATCATATTATACACAGTGGCACAGGCATTTTATCCATTTTCATGATTTTTAGTCGTTTTCATGCATTTTTACTCTTTTTATCAAATGAGTGTATTTGAATGAAATTCAAGGCGGTTTGACCCGCTCACATGACCCAGGGCACCGTATGAGACCCAGTGGCACAAGCATTTTTTTTTCATTTTCATGCTTTTTCACCGTTTTCATGCATTTTCACCTCTTTTTTCATCAAAGGCGTGTCTTTGGATGGAATTAGAGGCACGCACGCACACACATGTTCACCTCTTTTTTCATCAAAGGAGTGTCTCTGGATGGAATTAGAGGCACGCACGCACACACATGTTCACCTCTTTTTTCATCAAAGGAGTGTATTTGGATGGCATTTTACTCCTTTTCATGCTTTTTCATCTTTTTGATTCAGGCACTCTGCCTGACTACTTTTACCCGAAAATAAGGCTTCGTCCTCGGGTAGAATCAGCCAGTGTCTGGTTTGAGGCTGAGGTGGCATTTTTTCATCCAGAGTCTTACAACTTTCAGGGGAATATAGACCCCAATGTGTGTGGTGCATGTGTTTGTTTTTCTCGGCCATGATCCAGGCACTCTGCCTGACTACTTTTACCCGAAAGTAAGGCTTCATCCTCGTGTAGAATCAGTCTCAGCCTGGAGGCTCCACTGACATGTTCCCATGGAAGTATTATGGGCTTCAGGGGCATATATTATGAATAATGTGACCCGCATTTTATTCATTTTCATGCTTTTTCACAGTTTTCATGCATTTTACCTCTTTTTTCACCCTTCTACTTTTTGCTCCCCTGGTACTCCATTTCACACTCTGTCATATTTTCGCAAGGACCCCTGGTACTCCATTCGCAAGGACAACACAACACAACACAGTTTGACCCACTCAGGTGACCCATGACATCATATTATACACAGTGGCACAGGCATTTTATCCATTTTCATGATTTTTAGTCGTTTTCATGCATTTTTACTCTTTTTATCAAATGAGTGTATTTGAATGAAATTCAAGGCGGTTTGACCCGCTCACATGACCCAGGGCACCGTATGAGACCAAGTGGCACAAGCATTTTTTTTTTCATTTTCATGCTTTTTCACCGTTTTCATGCATTTTCACCTCTTTTTTCATCAAAGGCGTGTCTTTGGATGGAATTAGAGGCACGCACGCACACACATGTTCACCTCTTTTTTCATCAAAGGAGTGTCTCTGGATGGAATTAGAGGCACGCACGCACACACATGTTCACCTCTTTTTTCATCAAAGGAGTGTATTTGGATGGCATTTTACTCCTTTTCATGCTTTTTCATCTTTTTGATTCAGGCACTCTGCCTGACTACTTTTACCCGAAAATAAGGCTTCGTCCTCGGGTAGAATCAGCCAGTGTCTGGTTTGAGGCTGAGGTGGCATTTTTTCATCCAGAGTCTTACAACTTTCAGGGGAATATAGACCCCAATGTGTGTGGTGCATGTGTTTGTTTTTCTCGGCCATGATCCAGGCACTCTGCCTGACTACTTTTACCCGAAAGTAAGGCTTCATCCTCGGGTAGAATCAGTCTCAGCCTGGAGGCTCCACTGACATGTTCCCATGGAAGTATTATGGGCTTCAGGGGCATATATTATGAATAATGTGACCCGCATTTTATTCATTTTCATGCTTTTTCACAGTTTTCATGCATTTTACCTCTTTTTTCACCCTTCTTCTTTTTGCTCCCCTGGTACTCCATTTCACACTCTGTCATATTTTTGCAAGGACAGCCTTGCACCCCTGGTACTCCATTCGCAAGGACAACACAACACAACACAGTTTGACCCACTCAGGTGACCCATGACATCATATTATACACAGTGGCACAGGCATTTTATCCATTTTCATGATTTTTAGTCGTTTTCATGCATTTTTACTCTTTTTATCAAATGAGTGTATTTGAATGAAATTCAAGGCGGTTTGACCCGCTCACATGACCCAGGGCACCGTATGAGACCAAGTGGCACAAGCATTTTTTTTTTCATTTTCATGCTTTTTCACCGTTTTCATGCATTTTCACCTCTTTTTTCATCAAAGG
This sequence comes from Platichthys flesus, assembly GCF_949316205.1. Taxonomy (NCBI): domain Eukaryota; kingdom Metazoa; phylum Chordata; class Actinopteri; order Pleuronectiformes; family Pleuronectidae; genus Platichthys; species Platichthys flesus. The sequence goes on from NW_026910030.1 coordinate 31,973, forward strand.
CGTGTCTTTGGATGGAATTAGAGGCACGCACGCACACACATGTTCACCTCTTTTTTCATCAAAGGAGTGTCTCTGGATGGAATTAGAGGCACGCACGCACACACATGTTCACCTCTTTTTTCATCAAAGGAGTGTATTTGGATGGCATTTTACTCCTTTTCATGCTTTTTCATCTTTTTGATTCAGGCACTCTGCCTGACTACTTTTACCCGAAAATAAGGCTTCGTCCTCGGGTAGAATCAGCCAGTGTCTGGTTTGAGGCTGAGGTGGCATTTTTTCATCCAGAGTCTTACAACTTTCAGGGGAATATAGACCCCAATGTGTGTGGTGCATGTGTTTGTTTTTCTCGGCCATGATCCAGGCACTCTGCCTGACTACTTTTACCCGAAAGTAAGGCTTCATCCTCGGGTAGAATCAGTCTCAGCCTGGAGGCTCCACTGACATGTTCCCATGGAAGTATTATGGGCTTCAGGGGCATATATTATGAATAATGTGACCCGCATTTTATTCATTTTCATGCTTTTTCACAGTTTTCATGCATTTTACCTCTTTTTTCACCCTTCTACTTTTTGCTCCCCTGGTACTCCATTTCACACTCTGTCATATTTTTGCAAGGACAGCCTTGCACCCCTGGTACTCCATTCGCAAGGACAACACAACACAACACAGTTTGACCCACTCAGGTGACCCATGACATCATATTATACACAGTGGCACAGGCATTTTATCCATTTTCATGATTTTTAGTCGTTTTCATGCATTTTTACTCTTTTTATCAAATGAGTGTATTTGAATGAAATTCAAGGCGGTTTGACCCGCTCACATGACCCAGGGCACCGTATGAGACCCAGTGGCACAAGCATTTTTTTTTCATTTTCATGCTTTTTCACCGTTTTCATGCATTTTCACCTCTTTTTTCATCAAAGGCGTGTCTTTGGATGGAATTAGAGGCACGCACGCACACACATGTTCACCTCTTTTTTCATCAAAGGAGTGTATTTGGATGGCATTTTACTCCTTTTCATGCTTTTTCATCTTTTTGATTCAGGCACTCTGCCTGACTACTTTTACCCGAAAATAAGGCTTCGTCCTCGGGTAGAATCAGCCAGTGTCTGGTTTGAGGCTGAGGTGGCATTTTTTCATCCAGAGTCTTACAACTTTCAGGGGAATATAGACCCCAATGTGTGTGGTGCATGTGTTTGTTTTTCTCGGCCATGATCCAGGCACTCTGCCTGACTACTTTTACCCGAAAGTAAGGCTTCATCCTCGTGTAGAATCAGTCTCAGCCTGGAGGCTCCACTGACATGTTCCCATGGAAGTATTATGGGCTTCAGGGGCATATATTATGAATAATGTGACCCGCATTTTATTCATTTTCATGCTTTTTCACAGTTTTCATGCATTTTACCTCTTTTTTCACCCTTCTTCTTTTTGCTCCCCTGGTACTCCATTTCACACTCTGTCATATTTTCGCAAGGACAGCCTTGCACCCCTGGTACTCCATTCGCAAGGACAACACAACACAACACAGTTTGACCCACTCAGGTGACCCATGACATCATATTATTCACAGTGGCACAGGCATTTTATCCATTTTCATGATTTTTAGTCGTTTTCATGCATTTTTACTCTTTTTATCAAATGAGTGTATTTGAATGAAATTCAAGGCGGTTTGACCCGCTCACATGACCCAGGGCACCGTATGAGACCCAGTGGCACAAGCATTTTTTTTTCATTTTCATGCTTTTTCACCGTTTTCATGCATTTTCACCTCTTTTTTCATCAAAGGCGTGTCTTTGGATGGAATTAGAGGCACGCACGCACACACATGTTCACCTCTTTTTTCATCAAAGGAGTGTCTCTGGATGGAATTAGAGGCACGCACGCACACACATGTTCACCTCTTTTTTCATCAAAGGAGTGTATTTGGATGGCATTTTACTCCTTTTCATGCTTTTTCATCTTTTTGATTCAGGCACTCTGCCTGACTACTTTTACCCGAAAATAAGGCTTCGTCCTCGGGTAGAATCAGCCAGTGTCTGGTTTGAGGCTGAGGTGGCATTTTTTCATCCAGAGTCTTACAACTTTCAGGGGAATATAGACCCCAATGTGTGTGGTGCATGTGTTTGTTTTTCTCGGCCATGATCCAGGCACTCTGCCTGACTACTTTTACCCGAAAGTAAGGCTTCATCCTCGGGTAGAATCAGTCTCAGCCTGGAGGCTCCACTGACATGTTCCCATGGAAGTATTATGGGCTTCAGGGGCATATATTATGAATAATGTGACCCGCATTTTATTCATTTTCATGCTTTTTCACAGTTTTCATGCATTTTACCTCTTTTTTCACCCTTCTACTTTTTGCTCCCCTGGTACTCCATTTCACACTCTGTCATATTTTCGCAAGGACCCCTGGTACTCCATTCGCAAGGACAACACAACACAACACAGTTTGACCCACTCAGGTGACCCATGACATCATATTATACACAGTGGCACAGGCATTTTATCCATTTTCATGATTTTTAGTCGTTTTCATGCATTTTTACTCTTTTTATCAAATGAGTGTATTTGAATGAAATTCAAGGCGGTTTGACCCGCTCACATGACCCAGGGCACCGTATGAGACCAAGTGGCACAAGCATTTTTTTTTTCATTTTCATGCTTTTTCACCGTTTTCATGCATTTTCACCTCTTTTTTCATCAAAGGCGTGTCTTTGGATGGAATTAGAGGCACGCACGCACACACATGTTCACCTCTTTTTTCATCAAAGGAGTGTCTCTGGATGGAATTAGAGGCACGCACGCACACACATGTTCACCTCTTTTTTCATCAAAGGAGTGTATTTGGATGGCATTTTACTCCTTTTCATGCTTTTTCATCTTTTTGATTCAGGCACTCTGCCTGACTACTTTTACCCGAAAATAAGGCTTCGTCCTCGGGTAGAATCAGCCAGTGTCTGGTTTGAGGCTGAGGTGGCATTTTTTCATCCAGAGTCTTACAACTTTCAGGGGAATATAGACCCCAATGTGTGTGGTGCATGTGTTTGTTTTTCTCGGCCATGATCCAGGCACTCTGCCTGACTACTTTTACCCGAAAGTAAGGCTTCATCCTCGGGTAGAATCAGTCTCAGCCTGGAGGCTCCACTGACATGTTCCCATGGAAGTATTATGGGCTTCAGGGGCATATATTATGAATAATGTGACCCGCATTTTATTCATTTTCATGCTTTTTCACAGTTTTCATGCATTTTACCTCTTTTTTCACCCTTCTTCTTTTTGCTCCCCTGGTACTCCATTTCACACTCTGTCATATTTTCGCAAGGACAGCCTTGCACCCCTGGTACTCCATTCGCAAGGACAACACAACACAACACAGTTTGACCCACTCAGGTGACCCATGACATCATATTATTCACAGTGGCACAGGCATTTTATCCATTTTCATGATTTTTAGTCGTTTTCATGCATTTTTACTCTTTTTATCAAATGAGTGTATTTGAATGAAATTCAAGGCGGTTTGACCCGCTCACATGACCCAGGGCACCGTATGAGACCCAGTGGCACAAGCATTTTTTTTTCATTTTCATGCTTTTTCACCGTTTTCATGCATTTTCACCTCTTTTTTCATCAAAGGCGTGTCTTTGGATGGAATTAGAGGCACGCACGCACACACATGTTCACCTCTTTTTTCATCAAAGGAGTGTCTCTGGATGGAATTAGAGGCACGCACGCACACACATGTTCACCTCTTTTTTCATCAAAGGAGTGTATTTGGATGGCATTTTACTCCTTTTCATGCTTTTTCATCTTTTTGATTCAGGCACTCTGCCTGACTACTTTTACCCGAAAATAAGGCTTCGTCCTCGGGTAGAATCAGCCAGTGTCTGGTTTGAGGCTGAGGTGGCATTTTTTCATCCAGAGTCTTACAACTTTCAGGGGAATATAGACCCCAATGTGTGTGGTGCATGTGTTTGTTTTTCTCGGCCATGATCCAGGCACTCTGCCTGACTACTTTTACCCGAAAGTAAGGCTTCATCCTCGGGTAGAATCAGTCTCAGCCTGGAGGCTCCACTGACATGTTCCCATGGAAGTATTATGGGCTTCAGGGGCATATATTATGAATAATGTGACCCGCATTTTATTCATTTTCATGCTTTTTCACAGTTTTCATGCATTTTACCTCTTTTTTCACCCTTCTACTTTTTGCTCCCCTGGTACTCCATTTCACACTCTGTCATATTTTCGCAAGGACCCCTGGTACTCCATTCGCAAGGACAACACAACACAACACAGTTTGACCCACTCAGGTGACCCATGACATCATATTATACACAGTGGCACAGGCATTTTATCCATTTTCATGATTTTTAGTCGTTTTCATGCATTTTTACTCTTTTTATCAAATGAGTGTATTTGAATGAAATTCAAGGCGGTTTGACCCGCTCACATGACCCAGGGCACCGTATGAGACCAAGTGGCACAAGCATTTTTTTTTTCATTTTCATGCTTTTTCACCGTTTTCATGCATTTTCACCTCTTTTTTCATCAAAGGCGTGTCTTTGGATGGAATTAGAGGCACGCACGCACACACATGTTCACCTCTTTTTTCATCAAAGGAGTGTCTCTGGATGGAATTAGAGGCACGCACGCACACACATGTTCACCTCTTTTTTCATCAAAGGAGTGTATTTGGATGGCATTTTACTCCTTTTCATGCTTTTTCATCTTTTTGATTCAGGCACTCTGCCTGACTACTTTTACCCGAAAATAAGGCTTCGTCCTCGGGTAGAATCAGCCAGTGTCTGGTTTGAGGCTGAGGTGGCATTTTTTCATCCAGAGTCTTACAACTTTCAGGGGAATATAGACCCCAATGTGTGTATTGCATGTGTTTGTTTTTCTCGGCCATGATCCAGGCACTCTGCCTGACTACTTTTACCCGAAAGTAAGGCTTCATCCTCGGGTAGAATCAGTCTCAGCCTGGAGGCTCCACTGACATGTTCCCATGGAAGTATTATGGGCTTCAGGGGCATATATATGAATAATGTGACCCGCATTTTATTCATTTTCATGCTTTTTCACAGTTTTCATGCATTTTACCTCTTTTTTCACCCTTCTTCTTTTTGCTCCCCTGGTACTCCATTTCACACTCTGTCATATTTTCGCAAGGACAGCCTTGCACCCCTGGTACTCCATTCGCAAGGACAACACAACACAACACAGTTTGACCCACTCAGGTGACCCATGACATCATATTATTCACAGTGGCACAGGCATTTTATCCATTTTCATGATTTTTAGTCGTTTTCATGCATTTTTACTCTTTTTATCAAATGAGTGTATTTGAATGAAATTCAAGGCGGTTTGACCCGCTCACATGACCCAGGGCACCGTATGAGACCCAGTGGCACAAGCATTTTTTTTTCATTTTCATGCTTTTTCACCGTTTTCATGCATTTTCACCTCTTTTTTCATCAAAGGCGTGTCTTTGGATGGAATTAGAGGCACGCACGCACACACATGTTCACCTCTTTTTTCATCAAAGGAGTGTCTCTGGATGGAATTAGAGGCACGCACGCACACACATGTTCACCTCTTTTTTCATCAAAGGAGTGTATTTGGATGGCATTTTACTCCTTTTCATGCTTTTTCATCTTTTTGATTCAGGCACTCTGCCTGACTACTTTTACCCGAAAATAAGGCTTCGTCCTCGGGTAGAATCAGCCAGTGTCTGGTTTGAGGCTGAGGTGGCATTTTTTCATCCAGAGTCTTACAACTTTCAGGGGAATATAGACCCCAATGTGTGTGGTGCATGTGTTTGTTTTTCTCGGCCATGATCCAGGCACTCTGCCTGACTACTTTTACCCGAAAGTAAGGCTTCATCCTCGGGTAGAATCAGTCTCAGCCTGGAGGCTCCACTGACATGTTCCCATGGAAGTATTATGGGCTTCAGGGGCATATATTATGAATAATGTGACCCGCATTTTATTCATTTTCATGCTTTTTCACAGTTTTCATGCATTTTACCTCTTTTTTCACCCTTCTACTTTTTGCTCCCCTGGTACTCCATTTCACACTCTGTCATATTTTCGCAAGGACAGCCTTGCACCCCTGGTACTCCATTCGCAAGGACAACACAACACAACACAGTTTGACCCACTCAGGTGACCCATGACATCATATTATTCACAGTGGCACAGGCATTTTATCCATTTTCATGATTTTTAGTCGTTTTCATGCATTTTTACTCTTTTTATCAAATGAGTGTATTTGAATGAAATTCAAGGCGGTTTGACCCGCTCACATGACCCAGGGCACCGTATGAGACCCAGTGGCACAAGCATTTTTTTTTCATTTTCATGCTTTTTCACCGTTTTCATGCATTTTCACCTCTTTTTTCATCAAAGGCGTGTCTTTGGATGGAATTAGAGGCACGCACGCACACACATGTTCACCTCTTTTTTCATCAAAGGAGTGTCTCTGGATGGAATTAGAGGCACGCACGCACACACATGTTCACCTCTTTTTTCATCAAAGGAGTGTATTTGGATGGCATTTTACTCCTTTTCATGCTTTTTCATCTTTTTGATTCAGGCACTCTGCCTGACTACTTTTACCCGAAAATAAGGCTTCGTCCTCGGGTAGAATCAGCCAGTGTCTGGTTTGAGGCTGAGGTGGCATTTTTTCATCCAGAGTCTTACAACTTTCAGGGGAATATAGACCCCAATGTGTGTGGTGCATGTGTTTGTTTTTCTCGGCCATGATCCAGGCACTCTGCCTGACTACTTTTACCCGAAAGTAAGGCTTCATCCTCGGGTAGAATCAGTCTCAGCCTTGAGGCTCCACTGACATGTTCCCATGGAAGTATTATGGGCTTCAGGGGCATATATTATGAATAATGTGACCCGCATTTTATTCATTTTCATGCTTTTTCACAGTTTTCATGCATTTTACCTCTTTTTTCACCCTTCTACTTTTTGCTCCCCTGGTACTCCATTTCACACTCTGTCATATTTTCGCAAGGACCCCTGGTACTCCATTCGCAAGGACAACACAACACAACACAGTTTGACCCACTCAGGTGACCCATGACATCATATTATACACAGTGGCACAGGCATTTTATCCATTTTCATGATTTTTAGTCGTTTTCATGCATTTTTACTCTTTTTATCAAATGAGTGTATTTGAATGAAATTCAAGGCGGTTTGACCCGCTCACATGACCCAGGGCACCGTATGAGACCAAGTGGCACAAGCATTTTTTTTTTCATTTTCATGCTTTTTCACCGTTTTCATGCATTTTCACCTCTTTTTTCATCAAAGGCGTGTCTTTGGATGGAATTAGAGGCACGCAAGCACACACATGTTCACCTCTTTTTTCATCAAAGGAGTGTCTCTGGATGGAATTAGAGGCACGCACGCACACACATGTTCACCTCTTTTTTCATCAAAGGAGTGTATTTGGATGGCATTTTACTCCTTTTCATGCTTTTTCATCTTTTTGATTCAGGCACTCTGCCTGACTACTTTTACCCGAAAATAAGGCTTCGTCCTCGGGTAGAATCAGCCAGTGTCTGGTTTGAGGCTGAGGTGGCATTTTTTCATCCAGAGTCTTACAACTTTCAGGGGAATATAGACCCCAATGTGTGTGGTGCATGTGTTTGTTTTTCTCGGCCATGATCCAGGCACTCTGCCTGACTACTTTTACCCGAAAGTAAGGCTTCATCCTCGGGTAGAATCAGTCTCAGCCTGGAGGCTCCACTGACATGTTCCCATGGAAGTATTATGGGCTTCAGGGGCATATATTATGAATAATGTGACCCGCATTTTATTCATTTTCATGCTTTTTCACAGTTTTCATGCATTTTACCTCTTTTTTCACCCTTCTTCTTTTTGCTCCCCTGGTACTCCATTTCACACTCTGTCATATTTTCGCAAGGACAGCCTTGCACCCCTGGTACTCCATTCGCAAGGACAACACAACACAACACAGTTTGACCCACTCAGGTGACCCATGACATCATATTATTCACAGTGGCACAGGCATTTTATCCATTTTCATGATTTTTAGTCGTTTTCATGCATTTTTACTCTTTTTATCAAATGAGTGTATTTGAATGAAATTCAAGGCGGTTTGACCCGCTCACATGACCCAGGGCACCGTATGAGACCCAGTGGCACAAGCATTTTTTTTTCATTTTCATGCTTTTTCACCGTTTTCATGCATTTTCACCTCTTTTTTCATCAAAGGCGTGTCTTTGGATGGAATTAGAGGCACGCACGCACACACATGTTCACCTCTTTTTTCATCAAAGGAGTGTCTCTGGATGGAATTAGAGGCACGCACGCACACACATGTTCACCTCTTTTTTCATCAAAGGAGTGTATTTGGATGGCATTTTACTCCTTTTCATGCTTTTTCATCTTTTTGATTCAGGCACTCTGCCTGACTACTTTTACACGAAAATAAGGCTTCGTCCTCGGGTAGAATCAGCCAGTGTCTGGTTTGAGGCTGAGGTGGCATTTTTTCATCCAGAGTCTTACAACTTTCCGGGGAATATAGACCCCAATGTGTGTGGTGCATGTGTTTGTTTTTCTCGGCCATGATCCAGGCACTCTGCCTGACTACTTTTACCCGAAAGTAAGGCTTCATCCTCGGGTAGAATCAGTCTCAGCCTGGAGGCTCCACTGACATGTTCCCATGGAAGTATTATGGGCTTCAGGGGCATATATTATGAATAATGTGACCCGCATTTTATTCATTTTCATGCTTTTTCACAGTTTTCATGCATTTTACCTCTTTTTTCACCCTTCTACTTTTTGCTCCCCTGGTACTCCATTTCACACTCTGTCATATTTTCGCAAGGACCCCTGGTACTCCATTCGCAAGGACAACACAACACAACACAGTTTGACCCACTCAGGTGACCCATGACATCATATTATACACAGTGGCACAGGCATTTTATCCATTTTCATGATTTTTAGTCGTTTTCATGCATTTTTACTCTTTTTATCAAATGAGTGTATTTGAATGAAATTCAAGGCGGTTTGACCCGCTCACATGACCCAGGGCACCGTATGAGACCAAGTGGCACAAGCATTTTTTTTTTCATTTTCATGCTTTTTCACCGTTTTCATGCATTTTCACCTCTTTTTTCATCAAAGGCGTGTCTTTGGATGGAATTAGAGGCACGCACGCACACACATGTTCACCTCTTTTTTCATCAAAGGAGTGTCTCTGGATGGAATTAGAGGCACGCACGCACACACATGTTCACCTCTTTTTTCATCAAAGGAGTGTATTTGGATGGCATTTTACTCCTTTTCATGCTTTTTCATCTTTTTGATTCAGGCACTCTGCCTGACTACTTTTACCCGAAAATAAGGCTTCGTCCTCGGGTAGAATCAGCCAGTGTCTGGTTTGAGGCTGAGGTGGCATTTTTTCATCCAGAGTCTTACAACTTTCAGGGGAATATAGACCCCAATGTGTGTGGTGCATGTGTTTGTTTTTCTCGGCCATGATCCAGGCACTCTGCCTGACTACTTTTACCCGAAAGTAAGGCTTCATCCTCGGGTAGAATCAGTCTCAGCCTGGAGGCTCCACTGACATGTTCCCATGGAAGTATTATGGGCTTCAGGGGCATATATTATGAATAATGTGACCCGCATTTTATTCATTTTCATGCTTTTTCACAGTTTTCATGCATTTTACCTCTTTTTTCACCCTTCTTCTTTTTGCTCCCCTGGTACTCCATTTCACACTCTGTCATATTTTCGCAAGGACAGCCTTGCACCCCTGGTACTCCATTCGCAAGGACAACACAACACAACACAGTTTGACCCACTCAGGTGACCCATGACATCATATTATTCACAGTGGCACAGGCATTTTATCCATTTTCATGATTTTTAGTCGTTTTCATGCATTTTTACTCTTTTTATCAAATGAGTGTATTTGAATGAAATTCAAGGCGGTTTGACCCGCTCACATGACCCAGGGCACCGTATGAGACCCAGTGGCACAAGCATTTTTTTTTCATTTTCATGCTTTTTCACCGTTTTCATGCATTTTCACCTCTTTTTTCATCAAAGGCGTGTCTTTGGATGGAATTAGAGGCACGCACGCACACACATGTTCACCTCTTTTTTCATCAAAGGAGTGTCTCTGGATGGAATTAGAGGCACGCACGCACACACATGTTCACCTCTTTTTTCATCAAAGGAGTGTATTTGGATGGCATTTTACTCCTTTTCATGCTTTTTCATCTTTTTGATTCAGGCACTCTGCCTGACTACTTTTACCCGAAAATAAGGCTTCGTCCTCGGGTAGAATCAGCCAGTGTCTGGTTTGAGGCTGAGGTGGCATTTTTTCATCCAGAGTCTTACAACTTTCAGGGGAATATAGACCCCAATGTGTGTGGTGCATGTGTTTGTTTTTCTCGGCCATGATCCAGGCACTCTGCCTGACTACTTTTACCCGAAAGTAAGGCTTCATCCTCGGGTAGAATCAGTCTCAGCCTGGAGGCTCCACTGACATGTTCCCATGGAAGTATTATGGGCTTCAGGGGCATATATTATGAATAATGTGACCCGCATTTTATTCATTTTCATGCTTTTTCACAGTTTTCATGCATTTTACCTCTTTTTTCACCCTTCTACTTTTTGCTCCCCTGGTACTCCATTTCACACTCTGTCATATTTTCGCAAGGACCCCTGGTACTCCATTCGCAAGGACAACACAACACAACACAGTTTGACCCACTCAGGTGACCCATGACATCATATTATAC
>NW_026910031.1:0-63000 GCF_949316205.1 Platichthys flesus
CATGTTGGACCGATACTGTCCAATTTTAGGAATCGTTTCCCACAAAGTAACCGGCGAGAAAGAGGCCAAGGAATTAACGGCTCCCGACGGACCCTGCTTTCTACTACCCCTACCCCAAATCCTCTTACCCTAACCCTAACCCTAGACCCCTAACCCTAAACCTAACCACAGGACCCCTTGCCCTCATCCTAACCCCCATCCCATCTGGTTCAGGGACGATGCTGTTGGACAGCGTATATATGAAGAAAGACATGGTTTTGGCTGGGTAGTGGAAGGTGGAATGACTGAGATTTAAACACTACGAAGTATTCACCTTTTTTCCTTTTTTAACTGTAAAGAGGAAAAAGGGAGGAATTATTCACAAACAACACCAATTGGTTTATTACATGTTTTATTTCAAACCGAAGAAACATGTACATAACTACAATACAGAATATTCACCTGTGTAATTACCTTACCTGTAAAAAGGAATAAAGAAGGAATTACAGACAACACCATTGGATTTACTGCATGTTTTATTTCAAACAGAAAAAAACATTAACACAACTGTATGACACATACTTACCTGGTAAATTACCTTAAAAGAAGGAATTACCCACCTTACACCTCAATTGAATCCACCCTTCACATTGTCTCGAAAAGAGTTTTGTAAAAGAAAGGGGAGGAGCTTCACAGAGTATATAAAGGCAGAACAGCAAACAGCTCACTGCTCACTCTGACCTCAGCCAGCATAGGACAAAATGCTCCATGCACTCAACATAAACAAAGCAAAATGACTTGTGTTTATTACCACTTATTACACATCTTAAGCCCAAGCCTGAAGAAGATTTATTTCAATCGAAACGTCGCGGCGGGCTTAAAGATTGCAACTATGGATGTGTTATTACAGTATTAACTGATACTTACCTATGTAATTACCTTACCTGAAAAAAGGAAAATAAAAGGAATTACCTACCCCAACCAGGGATGATTTAAAACCAAACTGATGGCAAATGGTCTACTTATAACAACTGCATTGTAGCAGAATTTTTGGAACAACCTAAAACTCTAATTTGAGAACATTATACTCACCTGAGAACTACCTAAACTCTAACTTGAGAAGATTATACTCACCTGAGAACTAAGACTACCACCTACCGTGTAAAAGGGTTTAGCTTCTTTAGAAACCTACCCACACGTAAAGACAACAATGTTTAATAGTGTTTGTGCAAGGTTATTTTACCGAGTGAGGGGCACCCTATGTTCCAGGAGTGGCCCGTGCATAACGTTGGACCGACGGGGTCGGTCCACGGATATTACCGTTCTTACCTAACCCTGGCCAGTGCCGCCTGGAACAGCATTGGGGTGCCCCTCTAAAACACTACTTCAGTCTTCTCCATGTTGGACCGATACTGTCCAATTTTAGGAATCGTTTCCCACAAAGTAACCGGCGAGAAAGAGGCCAAGGAATTAACGGCTCCCGACGGACCCTGCTTTCTACTACCCCTACCCCAAATCCTCTTACCCTAACCCTAACCCTAGACCCCTAACCCTAAACCTAACCACAGGACCCCTTGCCCTCATCCTAACCCCCATCCCATCTGGTTCAGGGACGATGCTGTTGGACAGCGTATATATGAAGAAAGACATGGTTTTGGCTGGGTAGTGGAAGGTGGAATGACTGAGATTTAAACACTACGAAGTATTCACCTTTTTTCCTTTTTTAACTGTAAAGAGGAAAAAGGGAGGAATTATTCACAAACAACACCAATTGGTTTATTACATGTTTTATTTCAAACCGAAGAAACATGTACATAACTACAATACAGAATATTCACCTGTGTAATTACCTTACCTGTAAAAAGGAATAAAGAAGGAATTACAGACAACACCATTGGATTTACTGCATGTTTTATTTCAAACAGAAAAAAACATTAACACAACTGTATGACACATACTTACCTGGTAAATTACCTTAAAAGAAGGAATTACCCACCTTACACCTCAATTGAATCCACCCTTCACATTGTCTCGAAAAGAGTTTTGTAAAAGAAAGGGGAGGAGCTTCACAGAGTATATAAAGGCAGAACAGCAAACAGCTCACTGCTCACTCTGACCTCAGCCAGCATAGGACAAAATGCTCCATGCACTCAACATAAACAAAGCAAAATGACTTGTGTTTATTACCACTTATTACACATCTTAAGCCCAAGCCTGAAGAAGATTTATTTCAATCGAAACGTCGCGGCGGGCTTAAAGATTGCAACTATGGATGTGTTATTACAGTATTAACTGATACTTACCTATGTAATTACCTTACCTGAAAAAAGGAAAATAAAAGGAATTACCTACCCCAACCAGGGATGATTTAAAACCAAACTGATGGCAAATGGTCTACTTATAACAACTGCATTGTAGCAGAATTTTTGGAACAACCTAAAACTCTAATTTGAGAACATTATACTCACCTGAGAACTACCTAAACTCTAACTTGAGAAGATTATACTCACCTGAGAACTAAGACTACCACCTACCGTGTAAAAGGGTTTAGCTTCTTTAGAAACCTACCCACACGTAAAGACAACAATGTTTAATAGTGTTTGTGCAAGGTTATTTTACCGAGTGAGGGGCACCCTATGTTCCAGGAGTGGCCCGTGCATAACGTTGGACCGACGGGGTCGGTCCACGGATATTACCGTTCTTACCTAACCCTGGCCAGTGCCGCCTGGAACAGCATTGGGGTGCCCCTCTAAAACACTACTTCAGTCTTCTCCATGTTGGACCGATACTGTCCAATTTTAGGAATCGTTTCCCACAAAGTAACCGGCGAGAAAGAGGCCAAGGAATTAACGGCTCCCGACGGACCCTGCTTTCTACTACCCCTACCCCAAATCCTCTTACCCTAACCCTAACCCTAGACCCCTAACCCTAAACCTAACCACAGGACCCCTTGCCCTCATCCTAACCCCCATCCCATCTGGTTCAGGGACGATGCTGTTGGACAGCGTATATATGAAGAAAGACATGGTTTTGGCTGGGTAGTGGAAGGTGGAATGACTGAGATTTAAACACTACGAAGTATTCACCTTTTTTCCTTTTTTAACTGTAAAGAGGAAAAAGGGAGGAATTATTCACAAACAACACCAATTGGTTTATTACATGTTTTATTTCAAACCGAAGAAACATGTACATAACTACAATACAGAATATTCACCTGTGTAATTACCTTACCTGTAAAAAGGAATAAAGAAGGAATTACAGACAACACCATTGGATTTACTGCATGTTTTATTTCAAACAGAAAAAAACATTAACACAACTGTATGACACATACTTACCTGGTAAATTACCTTAAAAGAAGGAATTACCCACCTTACACCTCAATTGAATCCACCCTTCACATTGTCTCGAAAAGAGTTTTGTAAAAGAAAGGGGAGGAGCTTCACAGAGTATATAAAGGCAGAACAGCAAACAGCTCACTGCTCACTCTGACCTCAGCCAGCATAGGACAAAATGCTCCATGCACTCAACATAAACAAAGCAAAATGACTTGTGTTTATTACCACTTATTACACATCTTAAGCCCAAGCCTGAAGAAGATTTATTTCAATCGAAACGTCGCGGCGGGCTTAAAGATTGCAACTATGGATGTGTTATTACAGTATTAACTGATACTTACCTATGTAATTACCTTACCTGAAAAAAGGAAAATAAAAGGAATTACCTACCCCAACCAGGGATGATTTAAAACCAAACTGATGGCAAATGGTCTACTTATAACAACTGCATTGTAGCAGAATTTTTGGAACAACCTAAAACTCTAATTTGAGAACATTATACTCACCTGAGAACTACCTAAACTCTAACTTGAGAAGATTATACTCACCTGAGAACTAAGACTACCACCTACCGTGTAAAAGGGTTTAGCTTCTTTAGAAACCTACCCACACGTAAAGACAACAATGTTTAATAGTGTTTGTGCAAGGTTATTTTACCGAGTGAGGGGCACCCTATGTTCCAGGAGTGGCCCGTGCATAACGTTGGACCGACGGGGTCGGTCCACGGATATTACCGTTCTTACCTAACCCTGGCCAGTGCCGCCTGGAACAGCATTGGGGTGCCCCTCTAAAACACTACTTCAGTCTTCTCCATGTTGGACCGATACTGTCCAATTTTAGGAATCGTTTCCCACAAAGTAACCGGCGAGAAAGAGGCCAAGGAATTAACGGCTCCCGACGGACCCTGCTTTCTACTACCCCTACCCCAAATCCTCTTACCCTAACCCTAACCCTAGACCCCTAACCCTAAACCTAACCACAGGACCCCTTGCCCTCATCCTAACCCCCATCCCATCTGGTTCAGGGACGATGCTGTTGGACAGCGTATATATGAAGAAAGACATGGTTTTGGCTGGGTAGTGGAAGGTGGAATGACTGAGATTTAAACACTACGAAGTATTCACCTTTTTTCCTTTTTTAACTGTAAAGAGGAAAAAGGGAGGAATTATTCACAAACAACACCAATTGGTTTATTACATGTTTTATTTCAAACCGAAGAAACATGTACATAACTACAATACAGAATATTCACCTGTGTAATTACCTTACCTGTAAAAAGGAATAAAGAAGGAATTACAGACAACACCATTGGATTTACTGCATGTTTTATTTCAAACAGAAAAAAACATTAACACAACTGTATGACACATACTTACCTGGTAAATTACCTTAAAAGAAGGAATTACCCACCTTACACCTCAATTGAATCCACCCTTCACATTGTCTCGAAAAGAGTTTTGTAAAAGAAAGGGGAGGAGCTTCACAGAGTATATAAAGGCAGAACAGCAAACAGCTCACTGCTCACTCTGACCTCAGCCAGCATAGGACAAAATGCTCCATGCACTCAACATAAACAAAGCAAAATGACTTGTGTTTATTACCACTTATTACACATCTTAAGCCCAAGCCTGAAGAAGATTTATTTCAATCGAAACGTCGCGGCGGGCTTAAAGATTGCAACTATGGATGTGTTATTACAGTATTAACTGATACTTACCTATGTAATTACCTTACCTGAAAAAAGGAAAATAAAAGGAATTACCTACCCCAACCAGGGATGATTTAAAACCAAACTGATGGCAAATGGTCTACTTATAACAACTGCATTGTAGCAGAATTTTTGGAACAACCTAAAACTCTAATTTGAGAACATTATACTCACCTGAGAACTACCTAAACTCTAACTTGAGAAGATTATACTCACCTGAGAACTAAGACTACCACCTACCGTGTAAAAGGGTTTAGCTTCTTTAGAAACCTACCCACACGTAAAGACAACAATGTTTAATAGTGTTTGTGCAAGGTTATTTTACCGAGTGAGGGGCACCCTATGTTCCAGGAGTGGCCCGTGCATAACGTTGGACCGACGGGGTCGGTCCACGGATATTACCGTTCTTACCTAACCCTAACCCTAACCCTAACCCTAACCCTAACCCTAACCCTAACCCTAACCCTATGTTCCAGGAGTGGCCCGTGCATAACGTTGGACCGACGGGGTCGGTCCACGGATATTACCGTTCTTACCTAACCCTGGCCAGTGCCGCCTGGAACAGCATTGGGGTGCCCCTCTAAAACACTACTTCAGTCTTCTCCATGTTGGACCGATACTGTCCAATTTTAGGAATCGTTTCCCACAAAGTAACCGGCGAGAAAGAGGCCAAGGAATTAACGGCTCCCGACGGACCCTGCTTTCTACTACCCCTACCCCAAATCCTCTTACCCTAACCCTAACCCTAGACCCCTAACCCTAAACCTAACCACAGGACCCCTTGCCCTCATCCTAACCCCCATCCCATCTGGTTCAGGGACGATGCTGTTGGACAGCGTATATATGAAGAAAGACATGGTTTTGGCTGGGTAGTGGAAGGTGGAATGACTGAGATTTAAACACTACGAAGTATTCACCTTTTTTCCTTTTTTAACTGTAAAGAGGAAAAAGGGAGGAATTATTCACAAACAACACCAATTGGTTTATTACATGTTTTATTTCAAACCGAAGAAACATGTACATAACTACAATACAGAATATTCACCTGTGTAATTACCTTACCTGTAAAAAGGAATAAAGAAGGAATTACAGACAACACCATTGGATTTACTGCATGTTTTATTTCAAACAGAAAAAAACATTAACACAACTGTATGACACATACTTACCTGGTAAATTACCTTAAAAGAAGGAATTACCCACCTTACACCTCAATTGAATCCACCCTTCACATTGTCTCGAAAAGAGTTTTGTAAAAGAAAGGGGAGGAGCTTCACAGAGTATATAAAGGCAGAACAGCAAACAGCTCACTGCTCACTCTGACCTCAGCCAGCATAGGACAAAATGCTCCATGCACTCAACATAAACAAAGCAAAATGACTTGTGTTTATTACCACTTATTACACATCTTAAGCCCAAGCCTGAAGAAGATTTATTTCAATCGAAACGTCGCGGCGGGCTTAAAGATTGCAACTATGGATGTGTTATTACAGTATTAACTGATACTTACCTATGTAATTACCTTACCTGAAAAAAGGAAAATAAAAGGAATTACCTACCCCAACCAGGGATGATTTAAAACCAAACTGATGGCAAATGGTCTACTTATAACAACTGCATTGTAGCAGAATTTTTGGAACAACCTAAAACTCTAATTTGAGAACATTATACTCACCTGAGAACTACCTAAACTCTAACTTGAGAAGATTATACTCACCTGAGAACTAAGACTACCACCTACCGTGTAAAAGGGTTTAGCTTCTTTAGAAACCTACCCACACGTAAAGACAACAATGTTTAATAGTGTTTGTGCAAGGTTATTTTACCGAGTGAGGGGCACCCTATGTTCCAGGAGTGGCCCGTGCATAACGTTGGACCGACGGGGTCGGTCCACGGATATTACCGTTCTTACCTAACCCTGGCCAGTGCCGCCTGGAACAGCATTGGGGTGCCCCTCTAAAACACTACTTCAGTCTTCTCCATGTTGGACCGATACTGTCCAATTTTAGGAATCGTTTCCCACAAAGTAACCGGCGAGAAAGAGGCCAAGGAATTAACGGCTCCCGACGGACCCTGCTTTCTACTACCCCTACCCCAAATCCTCTTACCCTAACCCTAACCCTAGACCCCTAACCCTAAACCTAACCACAGGACCCCTTGCCCTCATCCTAACCCCCATCCCATCTGGTTCAGGGACGATGCTGTTGGACAGCGTATATATGAAGAAAGACATGGTTTTGGCTGGGTAGTGGAAGGTGGAATGACTGAGATTTAAACACTACGAAGTATTCACCTTTTTTCCTTTTTTAACTGTAAAGAGGAAAAAGGGAGGAATTATTCACAAACAACACCAATTGGTTTATTACATGTTTTATTTCAAACCGAAGAAACATGTACATAACTACAATACAGAATATTCACCTGTGTAATTACCTTACCTGTAAAAAGGAATAAAGAAGGAATTACAGACAACACCATTGGATTTACTGCATGTTTTATTTCAAACAGAAAAAAACATTAACACAACTGTATGACACATACTTACCTGGTAAATTACCTTAAAAGAAGGAATTACCCACCTTACACCTCAATTGAATCCACCCTTCACATTGTCTCGAAAAGAGTTTTGTAAAAGAAAGGGGAGGAGCTTCACAGAGTATATAAAGGCAGAACAGCAAACAGCTCACTGCTCACTCTGACCTCAGCCAGCATAGGACAAAATGCTCCATGCACTCAACATAAACAAAGCAAAATGACTTGTGTTTATTACCACTTATTACACATCTTAAGCCCAAGCCTGAAGAAGATTTATTTCAATCGAAACGTCGCGGCGGGCTTAAAGATTGCAACTATGGATGTGTTATTACAGTATTAACTGATACTTACCTATGTAATTACCTTACCTGAAAAAAGGAAAATAAAAGGAATTACCTACCCCAACCAGGGATGATTTAAAACCAAACTGATGGCAAATGGTCTACTTATAACAACTGCATTGTAGCAGAATTTTTGGAACAACCTAAAACTCTAATTTGAGAACATTATACTCACCTGAGAACTACCTAAACTCTAACTTGAGAAGATTATACTCACCTGAGAACTAAGACTACCACCTACCGTGTAAAAGGGTTTAGCTTCTTTAGAAACCTACCCACACGTAAAGACAACAATGTTTAATAGTGTTTGTGCAAGGTTATTTTACCGAGTGAGGGGCACCCTATGTTCCAGGAGTGGCCCGTGCATAACGTTGGACCGACGGGGTCGGTCCACGGATATTACCGTTCTTACCTAACCCTAACCCTAACCCTAACCCTAACCCTAACCCTAACCCTAACCCTAACCCTAACCCTATGTTCCAGGAGTGGCCCGTGCATAACGTTGGACCGACGGGGTCGGTCCACGGATATTACCGTTCTTACCTAACCCTGGCCAGTGCCGCCTGGAACAGCATTGGGGTGCCCCTCTAAAACACTACTTCAGTCTTCTCCATGTTGGACCGATACTGTCCAATTTTAGGAATCGTTTCCCACAAAGTAACCGGCGAGAAAGAGGCCAAGGAATTAACGGCTCCCGACGGACCCTGCTTTCTACTACCCCTACCCCAAATCCTCTTACCCTAACCCTAACCCTAGACCCCTAACCCTAAACCTAACCACAGGACCCCTTGCCCTCATCCTAACCCCCATCCCATCTGGTTCAGGGACGATGCTGTTGGACAGCGTATATATGAAGAAAGACATGGTTTTGGCTGGGTAGTGGAAGGTGGAATGACTGAGATTTAAACACTACGAAGTATTCACCTTTTTTCCTTTTTTAACTGTAAAGAGGAAAAAGGGAGGAATTATTCACAAACAACACCAATTGGTTTATTACATGTTTTATTTCAAACCGAAGAAACATGTACATAACTACAATACAGAATATTCACCTGTGTAATTACCTTACCTGTAAAAAGGAATAAAGAAGGAATTACAGACAACACCATTGGATTTACTGCATGTTTTATTTCAAACCGAAAAAAACATTAACACAACTGTATGACACATACTTACCTGGTAAATTACCTTAAAAGAAGGAATTACCCACCTTACACCTCAATTGAATCCACCCTTCACATTGTCTCGAAAAGAGTTTTGTAAAAGAAAGGGGAGGAGCTTCACAGAGTATATAAAGGCAGAACAGCAAACAGCTCACTGCTCACTCTGACCTCAGCCAGCATAGGACAAAATGCTCCATGCACTCAACATAAACAAAGCAAAATGACTTGTGTTTATTACCACTTATTACACATCTTAAGCCCAAGCCTGAAGAAGATTTATTTCAATCGAAACGTCGCGGCGGGCTTAAAGATTGCAACTATGGATGTGTTATTACAGTATTAACTGATACTTACCTATGTAATTACCTTACCTGAAAAAAGGAAAATAAAAGGAATTACCTACCCCAACCAGGGATGATTTAAAACCAAACTGATGGCAAATGGTCTACTTATAACAACTGCATTGTAGCAGAATTTTTGGAACAACCTAAAACTCTAATTTGAGAACATTATACTCACCTGAGAACTACCTAAACTCTAACTTGAGAAGATTATACTCACCTGAGAACTAAGACTACCACCTACCATGTAAAAGGGTTTAGCTTCTTTAGAAACCTACCCACACGTAAAGACAACAATGTTTAATAGTGTTTGTGCAAGGTTATTTTACCGAGTGAGGGGCACCCTATGTTCCAGGAGTGGCCCGTGCATAACGTTGGACCGACGGGGTCGGTCCACGGATATTACCGTTCTTACCTAACCCTGGCCAGTGCCGCCTGGAACAGCATTGGGGTGCCCCTCTAAAACACTACTTCAGTCTTCTCCATGTTGGACCGATACTGTCCAATTTTAGGAATCGTTTCCCACAAAGTAACCGGCGAGAAAGAGGCCAAGGAATTAACGGCTCCCGACGGACCCTGCTTTCTACTACCCCTACCCCAAATCCTCTTACCCTAACCCTAACCCTAGACCCCTAACCCTAAACCTAACCACAGGACCCCTTGCCCTCATCCTAACCCCCATCCCATCTGGTTCAGGGACGATGCTGTTGGACAGCGTATATATGAAGAAAGACATGGTTTTGGCTGGGTAGTGGAAGGTGGAATGACTGAGATTTAAACACTACGAAGTATTCACCTTTTTTCCTTTTTTAACTGTAAAGAGGAAAAAGGGAGGAATTATTCACAAACAACACCAATTGGTTTATTACATGTTTTATTTCAAACCGAAGAAACATGTACATAACTACAATACAGAATATTCACCTGTGTAATTACCTTACCTGTAAAAAGGAATAAAGAAGGAATTACAGACAACACCATTGGATTTACTGCATGTTTTATTTCAAACCGAAAAAAACATTAACACAACTGTATGACACATACTTACCTGGTAAATTACCTTAAAAGAAGGAATTACCCACCTTACACCTCAATTGAATCCACCCTTCACATTGTCTCGAAAAGAGTTTTGTAAAAGAAAGGGGAGGAGCTTCACAGAGTATATAAAGGCAGAACAGCAAACAGCTCACTGCTCACTCTGACCTCAGCCAGCATAGGACAAAATGCTCCATGCACTCAACATAAACAAAGCAAAATGACTTGTGTTTATTACCACTTATTACACATCTTAAGCCCAAGCCTGAAGAAGATTTATTTCAATCGAAACGTCGCGGCGGGCTTAAAGATTGCAACTATGGATGTGTTATTACAGTATTAACTGATACTTACCTATGTAATTACCTTACCTGAAAAAAGGAAAATAAAAGGAATTACCTACCCCAACCAGGGATGATTTAAAACCAAACTGATGGCAAATGGTCTACTTATAACAACTGCATTGTAGCAGAATTTTTGGAACAACCTAAAACTCTAATTTGAGAACATTATACTCACCTGAGAACTACCTAAACTCTAACTTGAGAAGATTATACTCACCTGAGAACTAAGACTACCACCTACCATGTAAAAGGGTTTAGCTTCTTTAGAAACCTACCCACACGTAAAGACAACAATGTTTAATAGTGTTTGTGCAAGGTTATTTTACCGAGTGAGGGGCACCCTATGTTCCAGGAGTGGCCCGTGCATAACGTTGGACCGACGGGGTCGGTCCACGGATATTACCGTTCTTACCTAACCCTGGCCAGTGCCGCCTGGAACAGCATTGGGGTGCCCCTCTAAAACACTACTTCAGTCTTCTCCATGTTGGACCGATACTGTCCAATTTTAGGAATCGTTTCCCACAAAGTAACCGGCGAGAAAGAGGCCAAGGAATTAACGGCTCCCGACGGACCCTGCTTTCTACTACCCCTACCCCAAATCCTCTTACCCTAACCCTAACCCTAGACCCCTAACCCTAAACCTAACCACAGGACCCCTTGCCCTCATCCTAACCCCCATCCCATCTGGTTCAGGGACGATGCTGTTGGACAGCGTATATATGAAGAAAGACATGGTTTTGGCTGGGTAGTGGAAGGTGGAATGACTGAGATTTAAACACTACGAAGTATTCACCTTTTTTCCTTTTTTAACTGTAAAGAGGAAAAAGGGAGGAATTATTCACAAACAACACCAATTGGTTTATTACATGTTTTATTTCAAACCGAAGAAACATGTACATAACTACAATACAGAATATTCACCTGTGTAATTACCTTACCTGTAAAAAGGAATAAAGAAGGAATTACAGACAACACCATTGGATTTACTGCATGTTTTATTTCAAACCGAAAAAAACATTAACACAACTGTATGACACATACTTACCTGGTAAATTACCTTAAAAGAAGGAATTACCCACCTTACACCTCAATTGAATCCACCCTTCACATTGTCTCGAAAAGAGTTTTGTAAAAGAAAGGGGAGGAGCTTCACAGAGTATATAAAGGCAGAACAGCAAACAGCTCACTGCTCACTCTGACCTCAGCCAGCATAGGACAAAATGCTCCATGCACTCAACATAAACAAAGCAAAATGACTTGTGTTTATTACCACTTATTACACATCTTAAGCCCAAGCCTGAAGAAGATTTATTTCAATCGAAACGTCGCGGCGGGCTTAAAGATTGCAACTATGGATGTGTTATTACAGTATTAACTGATACTTACCTATGTAATTACCTTACCTGAAAAAAGGAAAATAAAAGGAATTACCTACCCCAACCAGGGATGATTTAAAACCAAACTGATGGCAAATGGTCTACTTATAACAACTGCATTGTAGCAGAATTTTTGGAACAACCTAAAACTCTAATTTGAGAACATTATACTCACCTGAGAACTACCTAAACTCTAACTTGAGAAGATTATACTCACCTGAGAACTAAGACTACCACCTACCATGTAAAAGGGTTTAGCTTCTTTAGAAACCTACCCACACGTAAAGACAACAATGTTTAATAGTGTTTGTGCAAGGTTATTTTACCGAGTGAGGGGCACCCTATGTTCCAGGAGTGGCCCGTGCATAACGTTGGACCGACGGGGTCGGTCCACGGATATTACCGTTCTTACCTAACCCTGGCCAGTGCCGCCTGGAACAGCATTGGGGTGCCCCTCTAAAACACTACTTCAGTCTTCTCCATGTTGGACCGATACTGTCCAATTTTAGGAATCGTTTCCCACAAAGTAACCGGCGAGAAAGAGGCCAAGGAATTAACGGCTCCCGACGGACCCTGCTTTCTACTACCCCTACCCCAAATCCTCTTACCCTAACCCTAACCCTAGACCCCTAACCCTAAACCTAACCACAGGACCCCTTGCCCTCATCCTAACCCCCATCCCATCTGGTTCAGGGACGATGCTGTTGGACAGCGTATATATGAAGAAAGACATGGTTTTGGCTGGGTAGTGGAAGGTGGAATGACTGAGATTTAAACACTACGAAGTATTCACCTTTTTTCCTTTTTTAACTGTAAAGAGGAAAAAGGGAGGAATTATTCACAAACAACACCAATTGGTTTATTACATGTTTTATTTCAAACCGAAGAAACATGTACATAACTACAATACAGAATATTCACCTGTGTAATTACCTTACCTGTAAAAAGGAATAAAGAAGGAATTACAGACAACACCATTGGATTTACTGCATGTTTTATTTCAAACCGAAAAAAACATTAACACAACTGTATGACACATACTTACCTGGTAAATTACCTTAAAAGAAGGAATTACCCACCTTACACCTCAATTGAATCCACCCTTCACATTGTCTCGAAAAGAGTTTTGTAAAAGAAAGGGGAGGAGCTTCACAGAGTATATAAAGGCAGAACAGCAAACAGCTCACTGCTCACTCTGACCTCAGCCAGCATAGGACAAAATGCTCCATGCACTCAACATAAACAAAGCAAAATGACTTGTGTTTATTACCACTTATTACACATCTTAAGCCCAAGCCTGAAGAAGATTTATTTCAATCGAAACGTCGCGGCGGGCTTAAAGATTGCAACTATGGATGTGTTATTACAGTATTAACTGATACTTACCTATGTAATTACCTTACCTGAAAAAAGGAAAATAAAAGGAATTACCTACCCCAACCAGGGATGATTTAAAACCAAACTGATGGCAAATGGTCTACTTATAACAACTGCATTGTAGCAGAATTTTTGGAACAACCTAAAACTCTAATTTGAGAACATTATACTCACCTGAGAACTACCTAAACTCTAACTTGAGAAGATTATACTCACCTGAGAACTAAGACTACCACCTACCATGTAAAAGGGTTTAGCTTCTTTAGAAACCTACCCACACGTAAAGACAACAATGTTTAATAGTGTTTGTGCAAGGTTATTTTACCGAGTGAGGGGCACCCTATGTTCCAGGAGTGGCCCGTGCATAACGTTGGACCGACGGGGTCGGTCCACGGATATTACCGTTCTTACCTAACCCTGGCCAGTGCCGCCTGGAACAGCATTGGGGTGCCCCTCTAAAACACTACTTCAGTCTTCTCCATGTTGGACCGATACTGTCCAATTTTAGGAATCGTTTCCCACAAAGTAACCGGCGAGAAAGAGGCCAAGGAATTAACGGCTCCCGACGGACCCTGCTTTCTACTACCCCTACCCCAAATCCTCTTACCCTAACCCTAACCCTAGACCCCTAACCCTAAACCTAACCACAGGACCCCTTGCCCTCATCCTAACCCCCATCCCATCTGGTTCAGGGACGATGCTGTTGGACAGCGTATATATGAAGAAAGACATGGTTTTGGCTGGGTAGTGGAAGGTGGAATGACTGAGATTTAAACACTACGAAGTATTCACCTTTTTTCCTTTTTTAACTGTAAAGAGGAAAAAGGGAGGAATTATTCACAAACAACACCAATTGGTTTATTACATGTTTTATTTCAAACCGAAGAAACATGTACATAACTACAATACAGAATATTCACCTGTGTAATTACCTTACCTGTAAAAAGGAATAAAGAAGGAATTACAGACAACACCATTGGATTTACTGCATGTTTTATTTCAAACCGAAAAAAACATTAACACAACTGTATGACACATACTTACCTGGTAAATTACCTTAAAAGAAGGAATTACCCACCTTACACCTCAATTGAATCCACCCTTCACATTGTCTCGAAAAGAGTTTTGTAAAAGAAAGGGGAGGAGCTTCACAGAGTATATAAAGGCAGAACAGCAAACAGCTCACTGCTCACTCTGACCTCAGCCAGCATAGGACAAAATGCTCCATGCACTCAACATAAACAAAGCAAAATGACTTGTGTTTATTACCACTTATTACACATCTTAAGCCCAAGCCTGAAGAAGATTTATTTCAATCGAAACGTCGCGGCGGGCTTAAAGATTGCAACTATGGATGTGTTATTACAGTATTAACTGATACTTACCTATGTAATTACCTTACCTGAAAAAAGGAAAATAAAAGGAATTACCTACCCCAACCAGGGATGATTTAAAACCAAACTGATGGCAAATGGTCTACTTATAACAACTGCATTGTAGCAGAATTTTTGGAACAACCTAAAACTCTAATTTGAGAACATTATACTCACCTGAGAACTACCTAAACTCTAACTTGAGAAGATTATACTCACCTGAGAACTAAGACTACCACCTACCATGTAAAAGGGTTTAGCTTCTTTAGAAACCTACCCACACGTAAAGACAACAATGTTTAATAGTGTTTGTGCAAGGTTATTTTACCGAGTGAGGGGCACCCTATGTTCCAGGAGTGGCCCGTGCATAACGTTGGACCGACGGGGTCGGTCCACGGATATTACCGTTCTTACCTAACCCTGGCCAGTGCCGCCTGGAACAGCATTGGGGTGCCCCTCTAAAACACTACTTCAGTCTTCTCCATGTTGGACCGATACTGTCCAATTTTAGGAATCGTTTCCCACAAAGTAACCGGCGAGAAAGAGGCCAAGGAATTAACGGCTCCCGACGGACCCTGCTTTCTACTACCCCTACCCCAAATCCTCTTACCCTAACCCTAACCCTAGACCCCTAACCCTAAACCTAACCACAGGACCCCTTGCCCTCATCCTAACCCCCATCCCATCTGGTTCAGGGACGATGCTGTTGGACAGCGTATATATGAAGAAAGACATGGTTTTGGCTGGGTAGTGGAAGGTGGAATGACTGAGATTTAAACACTACGAAGTATTCACCTTTTTTCCTTTTTTAACTGTAAAGAGGAAAAAGGGAGGAATTATTCACAAACAACACCAATTGGTTTATTACATGTTTTATTTCAAACCGAAGAAACATGTACATAACTACAATACAGAATATTCACCTGTGTAATTACCTTACCTGTAAAAAGGAATAAAGAAGGAATTACAGACAACACCATTGGATTTACTGCATGTTTTATTTCAAACCGAAAAAAACATTAACACAACTGTATGACACATACTTACCTGGTAAATTACCTTAAAAGAAGGAATTACCCACCTTACACCTCAATTGAATCCACCCTTCACATTGTCTCGAAAAGAGTTTTGTAAAAGAAAGGGGAGGAGCTTCACAGAGTATATAAAGGCAGAACAGCAAACAGCTCACTGCTCACTCTGACCTCAGCCAGCATAGGACAAAATGCTCCATGCACTCAACATAAACAAAGCAAAATGACTTGTGTTTATTACCACTTATTACACATCTTAAGCCCAAGCCTGAAGAAGATTTATTTCAATCGAAACGTCGCGGCGGGCTTAAAGATTGCAACTATGGATGTGTTATTACAGTATTAACTGATACTTACCTATGTAATTACCTTACCTGAAAAAAGGAAAATAAAAGGAATTACCTACCCCAACCAGGGATGATTTAAAACCAAACTGATGGCAAATGGTCTACTTATAACAACTGCATTGTAGCAGAATTTTTGGAACAACCTAAAACTCTAATTTGAGAACATTATACTCACCTGAGAACTACCTAAACTCTAACTTGAGAAGATTATACTCACCTGAGAACTAAGACTACCACCTACCATGTAAAAGGGTTTAGCTTCTTTAGAAACCTACCCACACGTAAAGACAACAATGTTTAATAGTGTTTGTGCAAGGTTATTTTACCGAGTGAGGGGCACCCTATGTTCCAGGAGTGGCCCGTGCATAACGTTGGACCGACGGGGTCGGTCCACGGATATTACCGTTCTTACCTAACCCTGGCCAGTGCCGCCTGGAACAGCATTGGGGTGCCCCTCTAAAACACTACTTCAGTCTTCTCCATGTTGGACCGATACTGTCCAATTTTAGGAATCGTTTCCCACAAAGTAACCGGCGAGAAAGAGGCCAAGGAATTAACGGCTCCCGACGGACCCTGCTTTCTACTACCCCTACCCCAAATCCTCTTACCCTAACCCTAACCCTAGACCCCTAACCCTAAACCTAACCACAGGACCCCTTGCCCTCATCCTAACCCCCATCCCATCTGGTTCAGGGACGATGCTGTTGGACAGCGTATATATGAAGAAAGACATGGTTTTGGCTGGGTAGTGGAAGGTGGAATGACTGAGATTTAAACACTACGAAGTATTCACCTTTTTTCCTTTTTTAACTGTAAAGAGGAAAAAGGGAGGAATTATTCACAAACAACACCAATTGGTTTATTACATGTTTTATTTCAAACCGAAGAAACATGTACATAACTACAATACAGAATATTCACCTGTGTAATTACCTTACCTGTAAAAAGGAATAAAGAAGGAATTACAGACAACACCATTGGATTTACTGCATGTTTTATTTCAAACCGAAAAAAACATTAACACAACTGTATGACACATACTTACCTGGTAAATTACCTTAAAAGAAGGAATTACCCACCTTACACCTCAATTGAATCCACCCTTCACATTGTCTCGAAAAGAGTTTTGTAAAAGAAAGGGGAGGAGCTTCACAGAGTATATAAAGGCAGAACAGCAAACAGCTCACTGCTCACTCTGACCTCAGCCAGCATAGGACAAAATGCTCCATGCACTCAACATAAACAAAGCAAAATGACTTGTGTTTATTACCACTTATTACACATCTTAAGCCCAAGCCTGAAGAAGATTTATTTCAATCGAAACGTCGCGGCGGGCTTAAAGATTGCAACTATGGATGTGTTATTACAGTATTAACTGATACTTACCTATGTAATTACCTTACCTGAAAAAAGGAAAATAAAAGGAATTACCTACCCCAACCAGGGATGATTTAAAACCAAACTGATGGCAAATGGTCTACTTATAACAACTGCATTGTAGCAGAATTTTTGGAACAACCTAAAACTCTAATTTGAGAACATTATACTCACCTGAGAACTACCTAAACTCTAACTTGAGAAGATTATACTCACCTGAGAACTAAGACTACCACCTACCATGTAAAAGGGTTTAGCTTCTTTAGAAACCTACCCACACGTAAAGACAACAATGTTTAATAGTGTTTGTGCAAGGTTATTTTACCGAGTGAGGGGCACCCTATGTTCCAGGAGTGGCCCGTGCATAACGTTGGACCGACGGGGTCGGTCCACGGATATTACCGTTCTTACCTAACCCTGGCCAGTGCCGCCTGGAACAGCATTGGGGTGCCCCTCTAAAACACTACTTCAGTCTTCTCCATGTTGGACCGATACTGTCCAATTTTAGGAATCGTTTCCCACAAAGTAACCGGCGAGAAAGAGGCCAAGGAATTAACGGCTCCCGACGGACCCTGCTTTCTACTACCCCTACCCCAAATCCTCTTACCCTAACCCTAACCCTAGACCCCTAACCCTAAACCTAACCACAGGACCCCTTGCCCTCATCCTAACCCCCATCCCATCTGGTTCAGGGACGATGCTGTTGGACAGCGTATATATGAAGAAAGACATGGTTTTGGCTGGGTAGTGGAAGGTGGAATGACTGAGATTTAAACACTACGAAGTATTCACCTTTTTTCCTTTTTTAACTGTAAAGAGGAAAAAGGGAGGAATTATTCACAAACAACACCAATTGGTTTATTACATGTTTTATTTCAAACCGAAGAAACATGTACATAACTACAATACAGAATATTCACCTGTGTAATTACCTTACCTGTAAAAAGGAATAAAGAAGGAATTACAGACAACACCATTGGATTTACTGCATGTTTTATTTCAAACCGAAAAAAACATTAACACAACTGTATGACACATACTTACCTGGTAAATTACCTTAAAAGAAGGAATTACCCACCTTACACCTCAATTGAATCCACCCTTCACATTGTCTCGAAAAGAGTTTTGTAAAAGAAAGGGGAGGAGCTTCACAGAGTATATAAAGGCAGAACAGCAAACAGCTCACTGCTCACTCTGACCTCAGCCAGCATAGGACAAAATGCTCCATGCACTCAACATAAACAAAGCAAAATGACTTGTGTTTATTACCACTTATTACACATCTTAAGCCCAAGCCTGAAGAAGATTTATTTCAATCGAAACGTCGCGGCGGGCTTAAAGATTGCAACTATGGATGTGTTATTACAGTATTAACTGATACTTACCTATGTAATTACCTTACCTGAAAAAAGGAAAATAAAAGGAATTACCTACCCCAACCAGGGATGATTTAAAACCAAACTGATGGCAAATGGTCTACTTATAACAACTGCATTGTAGCAGAATTTTTGGAACAACCTAAAACTCTAATTTGAGAACATTATACTCACCTGAGAACTACCTAAACTCTAACTTGAGAAGATTATACTCACCTGAGAACTAAGACTACCACCTACCATGTAAAAGGGTTTAGCTTCTTTAGAAACCTACCCACACGTAAAGACAACAATGTTTAATAGTGTTTGTGCAAGGTTATTTTACCGAGTGAGGGGCACCCTATGTTCCAGGAGTGGCCCGTGCATAACGTTGGACCGACGGGGTCGGTCCACGGATATTACCGTTCTTACCTAACCCTGGCCAGTGCCGCCTGGAACAGCATTGGGGTGCCCCTCTAAAACACTACTTCAGTCTTCTCCATGTTGGACCGATACTGTCCAATTTTAGGAATCGTTTCCCACAAAGTAACCGGCGAGAAAGAGGCCAAGGAATTAACGGCTCCCGACGGACCCTGCTTTCTACTACCCCTACCCCAAATCCTCTTACCCTAACCCTAACCCTAGACCCCTAACCCTAAACCTAACCACAGGACCCCTTGCCCTCATCCTAACCCCCATCCCATCTGGTTCAGGGACGATGCTGTTGGACAGCGTATATATGAAGAAAGACATGGTTTTGGCTGGGTAGTGGAAGGTGGAATGACTGAGATTTAAACACTACGAAGTATTCACCTTTTTTCCTTTTTTAACTGTAAAGAGGAAAAAGGGAGGAATTATTCACAAACAACACCAATTGGTTTATTACATGTTTTATTTCAAACCGAAGAAACATGTACATAACTACAATACAGAATATTCACCTGTGTAATTACCTTACCTGTAAAAAGGAATAAAGAAGGAATTACAGACAACACCATTGGATTTACTGCATGTTTTATTTCAAACCGAAAAAAACATTAACACAACTGTATGACACATACTTACCTGGTAAATTACCTTAAAAGAAGGAATTACCCACCTTACACCTCAATTGAATCCACCCTTCACATTGTCTCGAAAAGAGTTTTGTAAAAGAAAGGGGAGGAGCTTCACAGAGTATATAAAGGCAGAACAGCAAACAGCTCACTGCTCACTCTGACCTCAGCCAGCATAGGACAAAATGCTCCATGCACTCAACATAAACAAAGCAAAATGACTTGTGTTTATTACCACTTATTACACATCTTAAGCCCAAGCCTGAAGAAGATTTATTTCAATCGAAACGTCGCGGCGGGCTTAAAGATTGCAACTATGGATGTGTTATTACAGTATTAACTGATACTTACCTATGTAATTACCTTACCTGAAAAAAGGAAAATAAAAGGAATTACCTACCCCAACCAGGGATGATTTAAAACCAAACTGATGGCAAATGGTCTACTTATAACAACTGCATTGTAGCAGAATTTTTGGAACAACCTAAAACTCTAATTTGAGAACATTATACTCACCTGAGAACTACCTAAACTCTAACTTGAGAAGATTATACTCACCTGAGAACTAAGACTACCACCTACCATGTAAAAGGGTTTAGCTTCTTTAGAAACCTACCCACACGTAAAGACAACAATGTTTAATAGTGTTTGTGCAAGGTTATTTTACCGAGTGAGGGGCACCCTATGTTCCAGGAGTGGCCCGTGCATAACGTTGGACCGACGGGGTCGGTCCACGGATATTACCGTTCTTACCTAACCCTGGCCAGTGCCGCCTGGAACAGCATTGGGGTGCCCCTCTAAAACACTACTTCAGTCTTCTCCATGTTGGACCGATACTGTCCAATTTTAGGAATCGTTTCCCACAAAGTAACCGGCGAGAAAGAGGCCAAGGAATTAACGGCTCCCGACGGACCCTGCTTTCTACTACCCCTACCCCAAATCCTCTTACCCTAACCCTAACCCTAGACCCCTAACCCTAAACCTAACCACAGGACCCCTTGCCCTCATCCTAACCCCCATCCCATCTGGTTCAGGGACGATGCTGTTGGACAGCGTATATATGAAGAAAGACATGGTTTTGGCTGGGTAGTGGAAGGTGGAATGACTGAGATTTAAACACTACGAAGTATTCACCTTTTTTCCTTTTTTAACTGTAAAGAGGAAAAAGGGAGGAATTATTCACAAACAACACCAATTGGTTTATTACATGTTTTATTTCAAACCGAAGAAACATGTACATAACTACAATACAGAATATTCACCTGTGTAATTACCTTACCTGTAAAAAGGAATAAAGAAGGAATTACAGACAACACCATTGGATTTACTGCATGTTTTATTTCAAACCGAAAAAAACATTAACACAACTGTATGACACATACTTACCTGGTAAATTACCTTAAAAGAAGGAATTACCCACCTTACACCTCAATTGAATCCACCCTTCACATTGTCTCGAAAAGAGTTTTGTAAAAGAAAGGGGAGGAGCTTCACAGAGTATATAAAGGCAGAACAGCAAACAGCTCACTGCTCACTCTGACCTCAGCCAGCATAGGACAAAATGCTCCATGCACTCAACATAAACAAAGCAAAATGACTTGTGTTTATTACCACTTATTACACATCTTAAGCCCAAGCCTGAAGAAGATTTATTTCAATCGAAACGTCGCGGCGGGCTTAAAGATTGCAACTATGGATGTGTTATTACAGTATTAACTGATACTTACCTATGTAATTACCTTACCTGAAAAAAGGAAAATAAAAGGAATTACCTACCCCAACCAGGGATGATTTAAAACCAAACTGATGGCAAATGGTCTACTTATAACAACTGCATTGTAGCAGAATTTTTGGAACAACCTAAAACTCTAATTTGAGAACATTATACTCACCTGAGAACTACCTAAACTCTAACTTGAGAAGATTATACTCACCTGAGAACTAAGACTACCACCTACCATGTAAAAGGGTTTAGCTTCTTTAGAAACCTACCCACACGTAAAGACAACAATGTTTAATAGTGTTTGTGCAAGGTTATTTTACCGAGTGAGGGGCACCCTATGTTCCAGGAGTGGCCCGTGCATAACGTTGGACCGACGGGGTCGGTCCACGGATATTACCGTTCTTACCTAACCCTGGCCAGTGCCGCCTGGAACAGCATTGGGGTGCCCCTCTAAAACACTACTTCAGTCTTCTCCATGTTGGACCGATACTGTCCAATTTTAGGAATCGTTTCCCACAAAGTAACCGGCGAGAAAGAGGCCAAGGAATTAACGGCTCCCGACGGACCCTGCTTTCTACTACCCCTACCCCAAATCCTCTTACCCTAACCCTAACCCTAGACCCCTAACCCTAAACCTAACCACAGGACCCCTTGCCCTCATCCTAACCCCCATCCCATCTGGTTCAGGGACGATGCTGTTGGACAGCGTATATATGAAGAAAGACATGGTTTTGGCTGGGTAGTGGAAGGTGGAATGACTGAGATTTAAACACTACGAAGTATTCACCTTTTTTCCTTTTTTAACTGTAAAGAGGAAAAAGGGAGGAATTATTCACAAACAACACCAATTGGTTTATTACATGTTTTATTTCAAACCGAAGAAACATGTACATAACTACAATACAGAATATTCACCTGTGTAATTACCTTACCTGTAAAAAGGAATAAAGAAGGAATTACAGACAACACCATTGGATTTACTGCATGTTTTATTTCAAACCGAAAAAAACATTAACACAACTGTATGACACATACTTACCTGGTAAATTACCTTAAAAGAAGGAATTACCCACCTTACACCTCAATTGAATCCACCCTTCACATTGTCTCGAAAAGAGTTTTGTAAAAGAAAGGGGAGGAGCTTCACAGAGTATATAAAGGCAGAACAGCAAACAGCTCACTGCTCACTCTGACCTCAGCCAGCATAGGACAAAATGCTCCATGCACTCAACATAAACAAAGCAAAATGACTTGTGTTTATTACCACTTATTACACATCTTAAGCCCAAGCCTGAAGAAGATTTATTTCAATCGAAACGTCGCGGCGGGCTTAAAGATTGCAACTATGGATGTGTTATTACAGTATTAACTGATACTTACCTATGTAATTACCTTACCTGAAAAAAGGAAAATAAAAGGAATTACCTACCCCAACCAGGGATGATTTAAAACCAAACTGATGGCAAATGGTCTACTTATAACAACTGCATTGTAGCAGAATTTTTGGAACAACCTAAAACTCTAATTTGAGAACATTATACTCACCTGAGAACTACCTAAACTCTAACTTGAGAAGATTATACTCACCTGAGAACTAAGACTACCACCTACCATGTAAAAGGGTTTAGCTTCTTTAGAAACCTACCCACACGTAAAGACAACAATGTTTAATAGTGTTTGTGCAAGGTTATTTTACCGAGTGAGGGGCACCCTATGTTCCAGGAGTGGCCCGTGCATAACGTTGGACCGACGGGGTCGGTCCACGGATATTACCGTTCTTACCTAACCCTGGCCAGTGCCGCCTGGAACAGCATTGGGGTGCCCCTCTAAAACACTACTTCAGTCTTCTCCATGTTGGACCGATACTGTCCAATTTTAGGAATCGTTTCCCACAAAGTAACCGGCGAGAAAGAGGCCAAGGAATTAACGGCTCCCGACGGACCCTGCTTTCTACTACCCCTACCCCAAATCCTCTTACCCTAACCCTAACCCTAGACCCCTAACCCTAAACCTAACCACAGGACCCCTTGCCCTCATCCTAACCCCCATCCCATCTGGTTCAGGGACGATGCTGTTGGACAGCGTATATATGAAGAAAGACATGGTTTTGGCTGGGTAGTGGAAGGTGGAATGACTGAGATTTAAACACTACGAAGTATTCACCTTTTTTCCTTTTTTAACTGTAAAGAGGAAAAAGGGAGGAATTATTCACAAACAACACCAATTGGTTTATTACATGTTTTATTTCAAACCGAAGAAACATGTACATAACTACAATACAGAATATTCACCTGTGTAATTACCTTACCTGTAAAAAGGAATAAAGAAGGAATTACAGACAACACCATTGGATTTACTGCATGTTTTATTTCAAACCGAAAAAAACATTAACACAACTGTATGACACATACTTACCTGGTAAATTACCTTAAAAGAAGGAATTACCCACCTTACACCTCAATTGAATCCACCCTTCACATTGTCTCGAAAAGAGTTTTGTAAAAGAAAGGGGAGGAGCTTCACAGAGTATATAAAGGCAGAACAGCAAACAGCTCACTGCTCACTCTGACCTCAGCCAGCATAGGACAAAATGCTCCATGCACTCAACATAAACAAAGCAAAATGACTTGTGTTTATTACCACTTATTACACATCTTAAGCCCAAGCCTGAAGAAGATTTATTTCAATCGAAACGTCGCGGCGGGCTTAAAGATTGCAACTATGGATGTGTTATTACAGTATTAACTGATACTTACCTATGTAATTACCTTACCTGAAAAAAGGAAAATAAAAGGAATTACCTACCCCAACCAGGGATGATTTAAAACCAAACTGATGGCAAATGGTCTACTTATAACAACTGCATTGTAGCAGAATTTTTGGAACAACCTAAAACTCTAATTTGAGAACATTATACTCACCTGAGAACTACCTAAACTCTAACTTGAGAAGATTATACTCACCTGAGAACTAAGACTACCACCTACCATGTAAAAGGGTTTAGCTTCTTTAGAAACCTACCCACACGTAAAGACAACAATGTTTAATAGTGTTTGTGCAAGGTTATTTTACCGAGTGAGGGGCACCCTATGTTCCAGGAGTGGCCCGTGCATAACGTTGGACCGACGGGGTCGGTCCACGGATATTACCGTTCTTACCTAACCCTGGCCAGTGCCGCCTGGAACAGCATTGGGGTGCCCCTCTAAAACACTACTTCAGTCTTCTCCATGTTGGACCGATACTGTCCAATTTTAGGAATCGTTTCCCACAAAGTAACCGGCGAGAAAGAGGCCAAGGAATTAACGGCTCCCGACGGACCCTGCTTTCTACTACCCCTACCCCAAATCCTCTTACCCTAACCCTAACCCTAGACCCCTAACCCTAAACCTAACCACAGGACCCCTTGCCCTCATCCTAACCCCCATCCCATCTGGTTCAG
Source organism: Platichthys flesus (assembly GCF_949316205.1). Classification (NCBI taxonomy): domain Eukaryota; kingdom Metazoa; phylum Chordata; class Actinopteri; order Pleuronectiformes; family Pleuronectidae; genus Platichthys; species Platichthys flesus. Next base: position 25,238 of record NW_026910031.1, read on the forward strand.
GGACGATGCTGTTGGACAGCGTATATATGAAGAAAGACATGGTTTTGGCTGGGTAGTGGAAGGTGGAATGACTGAGATTTAAACACTACGAAGTATTCACCTTTTTTCCTTTTTTAACTGTAAAGAGGAAAAAGGGAGGAATTATTCACAAACAACACCAATTGGTTTATTACATGTTTTATTTCAAACCGAAGAAACATGTACATAACTACAATACAGAATATTCACCTGTGTAATTACCTTACCTGTAAAAAGGAATAAAGAAGGAATTACAGACAACACCATTGGATTTACTGCATGTTTTATTTCAAACCGAAAAAAACATTAACACAACTGTATGACACATACTTACCTGGTAAATTACCTTAAAAGAAGGAATTACCCACCTTACACCTCAATTGAATCCACCCTTCACATTGTCTCGAAAAGAGTTTTGTAAAAGAAAGGGGAGGAGCTTCACAGAGTATATAAAGGCAGAACAGCAAACAGCTCACTGCTCACTCTGACCTCAGCCAGCATAGGACAAAATGCTCCATGCACTCAACATAAACAAAGCAAAATGACTTGTGTTTATTACCACTTATTACACATCTTAAGCCCAAGCCTGAAGAAGATTTATTTCAATCGAAACGTCGCGGCGGGCTTAAAGATTGCAACTATGGATGTGTTATTACAGTATTAACTGATACTTACCTATGTAATTACCTTACCTGAAAAAAGGAAAATAAAAGGAATTACCTACCCCAACCAGGGATGATTTAAAACCAAACTGATGGCAAATGGTCTACTTATAACAACTGCATTGTAGCAGAATTTTTGGAACAACCTAAAACTCTAATTTGAGAACATTATACTCACCTGAGAACTACCTAAACTCTAACTTGAGAAGATTATACTCACCTGAGAACTAAGACTACCACCTACCATGTAAAAGGGTTTAGCTTCTTTAGAAACCTACCCACACGTAAAGACAACAATGTTTAATAGTGTTTGTGCAAGGTTATTTTACCGAGTGAGGGGCACCCTATGTTCCAGGAGTGGCCCGTGCATAACGTTGGACCGACGGGGTCGGTCCACGGATATTACCGTTCTTACCTAACCCTGGCCAGTGCCGCCTGGAACAGCATTGGGGTGCCCCTCTAAAACACTACTTCAGTCTTCTCCATGTTGGACCGATACTGTCCAATTTTAGGAATCGTTTCCCACAAAGTAACCGGCGAGAAAGAGGCCAAGGAATTAACGGCTCCCGACGGACCCTGCTTTCTACTACCCCTACCCCAAATCCTCTTACCCTAACCCTAACCCTAGACCCCTAACCCTAAACCTAACCACAGGACCCCTTGCCCTCATCCTAACCCCCATCCCATCTGGTTCAGGGACGATGCTGTTGGACAGCGTATATATGAAGAAAGACATGGTTTTGGCTGGGTAGTGGAAGGTGGAATGACTGAGATTTAAACACTACGAAGTATTCACCTTTTTTCCTTTTTTAACTGTAAAGAGGAAAAAGGGAGGAATTATTCACAAACAACACCAATTGGTTTATTACATGTTTTATTTCAAACCGAAGAAACATGTACATAACTACAATACAGAATATTCACCTGTGTAATTACCTTACCTGTAAAAAGGAATAAAGAAGGAATTACAGACAACACCATTGGATTTACTGCATGTTTTATTTCAAACCGAAAAAAACATTAACACAACTGTATGACACATACTTACCTGGTAAATTACCTTAAAAGAAGGAATTACCCACCTTACACCTCAATTGAATCCACCCTTCACATTGTCTCGAAAAGAGTTTTGTAAAAGAAAGGGGAGGAGCTTCACAGAGTATATAAAGGCAGAACAGCAAACAGCTCACTGCTCACTCTGACCTCAGCCAGCATAGGACAAAATGCTCCATGCACTCAACATAAACAAAGCAAAATGACTTGTGTTTATTACCACTTATTACACATCTTAAGCCCAAGCCTGAAGAAGATTTATTTCAATCGAAACGTCGCGGCGGGCTTAAAGATTGCAACTATGGATGTGTTATTACAGTATTAACTGATACTTACCTATGTAATTACCTTACCTGAAAAAAGGAAAATAAAAGGAATTACCTACCCCAACCAGGGATGATTTAAAACCAAACTGATGGCAAATGGTCTACTTATAACAACTGCATTGTAGCAGAATTTTTGGAACAACCTAAAACTCTAATTTGAGAACATTATACTCACCTGAGAACTACCTAAACTCTAACTTGAGAAGATTATACTCACCTGAGAACTAAGACTACCACCTACCATGTAAAAGGGTTTAGCTTCTTTAGAAACCTACCCACACGTAAAGACAACAATGTTTAATAGTGTTTGTGCAAGGTTATTTTACCGAGTGAGGGGCACCCTATGTTCCAGGAGTGGCCCGTGCATAACGTTGGACCGACGGGGTCGGTCCACGGATATTACCGTTCTTACCTAACCCTGGCCAGTGCCGCCTGGAACAGCATTGGGGTGCCCCTCTAAAACACTACTTCAGTCTTCTCCATGTTGGACCGATACTGTCCAATTTTAGGAATCGTTTCCCACAAAGTAACCGGCGAGAAAGAGGCCAAGGAATTAACGGCTCCCGACGGACCCTGCTTTCTACTACCCCTACCCCAAATCCTCTTACCCTAACCCTAACCCTAGACCCCTAACCCTAAACCTAACCACAGGACCCCTTGCCCTCATCCTAACCCCCATCCCATCTGGTTCAGGGACGATGCTGTTGGACAGCGTATATATGAAGAAAGACATGGTTTTGGCTGGGTAGTGGAAGGTGGAATGACTGAGATTTAAACACTACGAAGTATTCACCTTTTTTCCTTTTTTAACTGTAAAGAGGAAAAAGGGAGGAATTATTCACAAACAACACCAATTGGTTTATTACATGTTTTATTTCAAACCGAAGAAACATGTACATAACTACAATACAGAATATTCACCTGTGTAATTACCTTACCTGTAAAAAGGAATAAAGAAGGAATTACAGACAACACCATTGGATTTACTGCATGTTTTATTTCAAACCGAAAAAAACATTAACACAACTGTATGACACATACTTACCTGGTAAATTACCTTAAAAGAAGGAATTACCCACCTTACACCTCAATTGAATCCACCCTTCACATTGTCTCGAAAAGAGTTTTGTAAAAGAAAGGGGAGGAGCTTCACAGAGTATATAAAGGCAGAACAGCAAACAGCTCACTGCTCACTCTGACCTCAGCCAGCATAGGACAAAATGCTCCATGCACTCAACATAAACAAAGCAAAATGACTTGTGTTTATTACCACTTATTACACATCTTAAGCCCAAGCCTGAAGAAGATTTATTTCAATCGAAACGTCGCGGCGGGCTTAAAGATTGCAACTATGGATGTGTTATTACAGTATTAACTGATACTTACCTATGTAATTACCTTACCTGAAAAAAGGAAAATAAAAGGAATTACCTACCCCAACCAGGGATGATTTAAAACCAAACTGATGGCAAATGGTCTACTTATAACAACTGCATTGTAGCAGAATTTTTGGAACAACCTAAAACTCTAATTTGAGAACATTATACTCACCTGAGAACTACCTAAACTCTAACTTGAGAAGATTATACTCACCTGAGAACTAAGACTACCACCTACCATGTAAAAGGGTTTAGCTTCTTTAGAAACCTACCCACACGTAAAGACAACAATGTTTAATAGTGTTTGTGCAAGGTTATTTTACCGAGTGAGGGGCACCCTATGTTCCAGGAGTGGCCCGTGCATAACGTTGGACCGACGGGGTCGGTCCACGGATATTACCGTTCTTACCTAACCCTGGCCAGTGCCGCCTGGAACAGCATTGGGGTGCCCCTCTAAAACACTACTTCAGTCTTCTCCATGTTGGACCGATACTGTCCAATTTTAGGAATCGTTTCCCACAAAGTAACCGGCGAGAAAGAGGCCAAGGAATTAACGGCTCCCGACGGACCCTGCTTTCTACTACCCCTACCCCAAATCCTCTTACCCTAACCCTAACCCTAGACCCCTAACCCTAAACCTAACCACAGGACCCCTTGCCCTCATCCTAACCCCCATCCCATCTGGTTCAGGGACGATGCTGTTGGACAGCGTATATATGAAGAAAGACATGGTTTTGGCTGGGTAGTGGAAGGTGGAATGACTGAGATTTAAACACTACGAAGTATTCACCTTTTTTCCTTTTTTAACTGTAAAGAGGAAAAAGGGAGGAATTATTCACAAACAACACCAATTGGTTTATTACATGTTTTATTTCAAACCGAAGAAACATGTACATAACTACAATACAGAATATTCACCTGTGTAATTACCTTACCTGTAAAAAGGAATAAAGAAGGAATTACAGACAACACCATTGGATTTACTGCATGTTTTATTTCAAACCGAAAAAAACATTAACACAACTGTATGACACATACTTACCTGGTAAATTACCTTAAAAGAAGGAATTACCCACCTTACACCTCAATTGAATCCACCCTTCACATTGTCTCGAAAAGAGTTTTGTAAAAGAAAGGGGAGGAGCTTCACAGAGTATATAAAGGCAGAACAGCAAACAGCTCACTGCTCACTCTGACCTCAGCCAGCATAGGACAAAATGCTCCATGCACTCAACATAAACAAAGCAAAATGACTTGTGTTTATTACCACTTATTACACATCTTAAGCCCAAGCCTGAAGAAGATTTATTTCAATCGAAACGTCGCGGCGGGCTTAAAGATTGCAACTATGGATGTGTTATTACAGTATTAACTGATACTTACCTATGTAATTACCTTACCTGAAAAAAGGAAAATAAAAGGAATTACCTACCCCAACCAGGGATGATTTAAAACCAAACTGATGGCAAATGGTCTACTTATAACAACTGCATTGTAGCAGAATTTTTGGAACAACCTAAAACTCTAATTTGAGAACATTATACTCACCTGAGAACTACCTAAACTCTAACTTGAGAAGATTATACTCACCTGAGAACTAAGACTACCACCTACCATGTAAAAGGGTTTAGCTTCTTTAGAAACCTACCCACACGTAAAGACAACAATGTTTAATAGTGTTTGTGCAAGGTTATTTTACCGAGTGAGGGGCACCCTATGTTCCAGGAGTGGCCCGTGCATAACGTTGGACCGACGGGGTCGGTCCACGGATATTACCGTTCTTACCTAACCCTGGCCAGTGCCGCCTGGAACAGCATTGGGGTGCCCCTCTAAAACACTACTTCAGTCTTCTCCATGTTGGACCGATACTGTCCAATTTTAGGAATCGTTTCCCACAAAGTAACCGGCGAGAAAGAGGCCAAGGAATTAACGGCTCCCGACGGACCCTGCTTTCTACTACCCCTACCCCAAATCCTCTTACCCTAACCCTAACCCTAGACCCCTAACCCTAAACCTAACCACAGGACCCCTTGCCCTCATCCTAACCCCCATCCCATCTGGTTCAGGGACGATGCTGTTGGACAGCGTATATATGAAGAAAGACATGGTTTTGGCTGGGTAGTGGAAGGTGGAATGACTGAGATTTAAACACTACGAAGTATTCACCTTTTTTCCTTTTTTAACTGTAAAGAGGAAAAAGGGAGGAATTATTCACAAACAACACCAATTGGTTTATTACATGTTTTATTTCAAACCGAAGAAACATGTACATAACTACAATACAGAATATTCACCTGTGTAATTACCTTACCTGTAAAAAGGAATAAAGAAGGAATTACAGACAACACCATTGGATTTACTGCATGTTTTATTTCAAACCGAAAAAAACATTAACACAACTGTATGACACATACTTACCTGGTAAATTACCTTAAAAGAAGGAATTACCCACCTTACACCTCAATTGAATCCACCCTTCACATTGTCTCGAAAAGAGTTTTGTAAAAGAAAGGGGAGGAGCTTCACAGAGTATATAAAGGCAGAACAGCAAACAGCTCACTGCTCACTCTGACCTCAGCCAGCATAGGACAAAATGCTCCATGCACTCAACATAAACAAAGCAAAATGACTTGTGTTTATTACCACTTATTACACATCTTAAGCCCAAGCCTGAAGAAGATTTATTTCAATCGAAACGTCGCGGCGGGCTTAAAGATTGCAACTATGGATGTGTTATTACAGTATTAACTGATACTTACCTATGTAATTACCTTACCTGAAAAAAGGAAAATAAAAGGAATTACCTACCCCAACCAGGGATGATTTAAAACCAAACTGATGGCAAATGGTCTACTTATAACAACTGCATTGTAGCAGAATTTTTGGAACAACCTAAAACTCTAATTTGAGAACATTATACTCACCTGAGAACTACCTAAACTCTAACTTGAGAAGATTATACTCACCTGAGAACTAAGACTACCACCTACCATGTAAAAGGGTTTAGCTTCTTTAGAAACCTACCCACACGTAAAGACAACAATGTTTAATAGTGTTTGTGCAAGGTTATTTTACCGAGTGAGGGGCACCCTATGTTCCAGGAGTGGCCCGTGCATAACGTTGGACCGACGGGGTCGGTCCACGGATATTACCGTTCTTACCTAACCCTGGCCAGTGCCGCCTGGAACAGCATTGGGGTGCCCCTCTAAAACACTACTTCAGTCTTCTCCATGTTGGACCGATACTGTCCAATTTTAGGAATCGTTTCCCACAAAGTAACCGGCGAGAAAGAGGCCAAGGAATTAACGGCTCCCGACGGACCCTGCTTTCTACTACCCCTACCCCAAATCCTCTTACCCTAACCCTAACCCTAGACCCCTAACCCTAAACCTAACCACAGGACCCCTTGCCCTCATCCTAACCCCCATCCCATCTGGTTCAGGGACGATGCTGTTGGACAGCGTATATATGAAGAAAGACATGGTTTTGGCTGGGTAGTGGAAGGTGGAATGACTGAGATTTAAACACTACGAAGTATTCACCTTTTTTCCTTTTTTAACTGTAAAGAGGAAAAAGGGAGGAATTATTCACAAACAACACCAATTGGTTTATTACATGTTTTATTTCAAACCGAAGAAACATGTACATAACTACAATACAGAATATTCACCTGTGTAATTACCTTACCTGTAAAAAGGAATAAAGAAGGAATTACAGACAACACCATTGGATTTACTGCATGTTTTATTTCAAACCGAAAAAAACATTAACACAACTGTATGACACATACTTACCTGGTAAATTACCTTAAAAGAAGGAATTACCCACCTTACACCTCAATTGAATCCACCCTTCACATTGTCTCGAAAAGAGTTTTGTAAAAGAAAGGGGAGGAGCTTCACAGAGTATATAAAGGCAGAACAGCAAACAGCTCACTGCTCACTCTGACCTCAGCCAGCATAGGACAAAATGCTCCATGCACTCAACATAAACAAAGCAAAATGACTTGTGTTTATTACCACTTATTACACATCTTAAGCCCAAGCCTGAAGAAGATTTATTTCAATCGAAACGTCGCGGCGGGCTTAAAGATTGCAACTATGGATGTGTTATTACAGTATTAACTGATACTTACCTATGTAATTACCTTACCTGAAAAAAGGAAAATAAAAGGAATTACCTACCCCAACCAGGGATGATTTAAAACCAAACTGATGGCAAATGGTCTACTTATAACAACTGCATTGTAGCAGAATTTTTGGAACAACCTAAAACTCTAATTTGAGAACATTATACTCACCTGAGAACTACCTAAACTCTAACTTGAGAAGATTATACTCACCTGAGAACTAAGACTACCACCTACCATGTAAAAGGGTTTAGCTTCTTTAGAAACCTACCCACACGTAAAGACAACAATGTTTAATAGTGTTTGTGCAAGGTTATTTTACCGAGTGAGGGGCACCCTATGTTCCAGGAGTGGCCCGTGCATAACGTTGGACCGACGGGGTCGGTCCACGGATATTACCGTTCTTACCTAACCCTGGCCAGTGCCGCCTGGAACAGCATTGGGGTGCCCCTCTAAAACACTACTTCAGTCTTCTCCATGTTGGACCGATACTGTCCAATTTTAGGAATCGTTTCCCACAAAGTAACCGGCGAGAAAGAGGCCAAGGAATTAACGGCTCCCGACGGACCCTGCTTTCTACTACCCCTACCCCAAATCCTCTTACCCTAACCCTAACCCTAGACCCCTAACCCTAAACCTAACCACAGGACCCCTTGCCCTCATCCTAACCCCCATCCCATCTGGTTCAGGGACGATGCTGTTGGACAGCGTATATATGAAGAAAGACATGGTTTTGGCTGGGTAGTGGAAGGTGGAATGACTGAGATTTAAACACTACGAAGTATTCACCTTTTTTCCTTTTTTAACTGTAAAGAGGAAAAAGGGAGGAATTATTCACAAACAACACCAATTGGTTTATTACATGTTTTATTTCAAACCGAAGAAACATGTACATAACTACAATACAGAATATTCACCTGTGTAATTACCTTACCTGTAAAAAGGAATAAAGAAGGAATTACAGACAACACCATTGGATTTACTGCATGTTTTATTTCAAACCGAAAAAAACATTAACACAACTGTATGACACATACTTACCTGGTAAATTACCTTAAAAGAAGGAATTACCCACCTTACACCTCAATTGAATCCACCCTTCACATTGTCTCGAAAAGAGTTTTGTAAAAGAAAGGGGAGGAGCTTCACAGAGTATATAAAGGCAGAACAGCAAACAGCTCACTGCTCACTCTGACCTCAGCCAGCATAGGACAAAATGCTCCATGCACTCAACATAAACAAAGCAAAATGACTTGTGTTTATTACCACTTATTACACATCTTAAGCCCAAGCCTGAAGAAGATTTATTTCAATCGAAACGTCGCGGCGGGCTTAAAGATTGCAACTATGGATGTGTTATTACAGTATTAACTGATACTTACCTATGTAATTACCTTACCTGAAAAAAGGAAAATAAAAGGAATTACCTACCCCAACCAGGGATGATTTAAAACCAAACTGATGGCAAATGGTCTACTTATAACAACTGCATTGTAGCAGAATTTTTGGAACAACCTAAAACTCTAATTTGAGAACATTATACTCACCTGAGAACTACCTAAACTCTAACTTGAGAAGATTATACTCACCTGAGAACTAAGACTACCACCTACCATGTAAAAGGGTTTAGCTTCTTTAGAAACCTACCCACACGTAAAGACAACAATGTTTAATAGTGTTTGTGCAAGGTTATTTTACCGAGTGAGGGGCACCCTATGTTCCAGGAGTGGCCCGTGCATAACGTTGGACCGACGGGGTCGGTCCACGGATATTACCGTTCTTACCTAACCCTGGCCAGTGCCGCCTGGAACAGCATTGGGGTGCCCCTCTAAAACACTACTTCAGTCTTCTCCATGTTGGACCGATACTGTCCAATTTTAGGAATCGTTTCCCACAAAGTAACCGGCGAGAAAGAGGCCAAGGAATTAACGGCTCCCGACGGACCCTGCTTTCTACTACCCCTACCCCAAATCCTCTTACCCTAACCCTAACCCTAGACCCCTAACCCTAAACCTAACCACAGGACCCCTTGCCCTCATCCTAACCCCCATCCCATCTGGTTCAGGGACGATGCTGTTGGACAGCGTATATATGAAGAAAGACATGGTTTTGGCTGGGTAGTGGAAGGTGGAATGACTGAGATTTAAACACTACGAAGTATTCACCTTTTTTCCTTTTTTAACTGTAAAGAGGAAAAAGGGAGGAATTATTCACAAACAACACCAATTGGTTTATTACATGTTTTATTTCAAACCGAAGAAACATGTACATAACTACAATACAGAATATTCACCTGTGTAATTACCTTACCTGTAAAAAGGAATAAAGAAGGAATTACAGACAACACCATTGGATTTACTGCATGTTTTATTTCAAACCGAAAAAAACATTAACACAACTGTATGACACATACTTACCTGGTAAATTACCTTAAAAGAAGGAATTACCCACCTTACACCTCAATTGAATCCACCCTTCACATTGTCTCGAAAAGAGTTTTGTAAAAGAAAGGGGAGGAGCTTCACAGAGTATATAAAGGCAGAACAGCAAACAGCTCACTGCTCACTCTGACCTCAGCCAGCATAGGACAAAATGCTCCATGCACTCAACATAAACAAAGCAAAATGACTTGTGTTTATTACCACTTATTACACATCTTAAGCCCAAGCCTGAAGAAGATTTATTTCAATCGAAACGTCGCGGCGGGCTTAAAGATTGCAACTATGGATGTGTTATTACAGTATTAACTGATACTTACCTATGTAATTACCTTACCTGAAAAAAGGAAAATAAAAGGAATTACCTACCCCAACCAGGGATGATTTAAAACCAAACTGATGGCAAATGGTCTACTTATAACAACTGCATTGTAGCAGAATTTTTGGAACAACCTAAAACTCTAATTTGAGAACATTATACTCACCTGAGAACTACCTAAACTCTAACTTGAGAAGATTATACTCACCTGAGAACTAAGACTACCACCTACCATGTAAAAGGGTTTAGCTTCTTTAGAAACCTACCCACACGTAAAGACAACAATGTTTAATAGTGTTTGTGCAAGGTTATTTTACCGAGTGAGGGGCACCCTATGTTCCAGGAGTGGCCCGTGCATAACGTTGGACCGACGGGGTCGGTCCACGGATATTACCGTTCTTACCTAACCCTGGCCAGTGCCGCCTGGAACAGCATTGGGGTGCCCCTCTAAAACACTACTTCAGTCTTCTCCATGTTGGACCGATACTGTCCAATTTTAGGAATCGTTTCCCACAAAGTAACCGGCGAGAAAGAGGCCAAGGAATTAACGGCTCCCGACGGACCCTGCTTTCTACTACCCCTACCCCAAATCCTCTTACCCTAACCCTAACCCTAGACCCCTAACCCTAAACCTAACCACAGGACCCCTTGCCCTCATCCTAACCCCCATCCCATCTGGTTCAGGGACGATGCTGTTGGACAGCGTATATATGAAGAAAGACATGGTTTTGGCTGGGTAGTGGAAGGTGGAATGACTGAGATTTAAACACTACGAAGTATTCACCTTTTTTCCTTTTTTAACTGTAAAGAGGAAAAAGGGAGGAATTATTCACAAACAACACCAATTGGTTTATTACATGTTTTATTTCAAACCGAAGAAACATGTACATAACTACAATACAGAATATTCACCTGTGTAATTACCTTACCTGTAAAAAGGAATAAAGAAGGAATTACAGACAACACCATTGGATTTACTGCATGTTTTATTTCAAACCGAAAAAAACATTAACACAACTGTATGACACATACTTACCTGGTAAATTACCTTAAAAGAAGGAATTACCCACCTTACACCTCAATTGAATCCACCCTTCACATTGTCTCGAAAAGAGTTTTGTAAAAGAAAGGGGAGGAGCTTCACAGAGTATATAAAGGCAGAACAGCAAACAGCTCACTGCTCACTCTGACCTCAGCCAGCATAGGACAAAATGCTCCATGCACTCAACATAAACAAAGCAAAATGACTTGTGTTTATTACCACTTATTACACATCTTAAGCCCAAGCCTGAAGAAGATTTATTTCAATCGAAACGTCGCGGCGGGCTTAAAGATTGCAACTATGGATGTGTTATTACAGTATTAACTGATACTTACCTATGTAATTACCTTACCTGAAAAAAGGAAAATAAAAGGAATTACCTACCCCAACCAGGGATGATTTAAAACCAAACTGATGGCAAATGGTCTACTTATAACAACTGCATTGTAGCAGAATTTTTGGAACAACCTAAAACTCTAATTTGAGAACATTATACTCACCTGAGAACTACCTAAACTCTAACTTGAGAAGATTATACTCACCTGAGAACTAAGACTACCACCTACCATGTAAAAGGGTTTAGCTTCTTTAGAAACCTACCCACACGTAAAGACAACAATGTTTAATAGTGTTTGTGCAAGGTTATTTTACCGAGTGAGGGGCACCCTATGTTCCAGGAGTGGCCCGTGCATAACGTTGGACCGACGGGGTCGGTCCACGGATATTACCGTTCTTACCTAACCCTGGCCAGTGCCGCCTGGAACAGCATTGGGGTGCCCCTCTAAAACACTACTTCAGTCTTCTCCATGTTGGACCGATACTGTCCAATTTTAGGAATCGTTTCCCACAAAGTAACCGGCGAGAAAGAGGCCAAGGAATTAACGGCTCCCGACGGACCCTGCTTTCTACTACCCCTACCCCAAATCCTCTTACCCTAACCCTAACCCTAGACCCCTAACCCTAAACCTAACCACAGGACCCCTTGCCCTCATCCTAACCCCCATCCCATCTGGTTCAGGGACGATGCTGTTGGACAGCGTATATATGAAGAAAGACATGGTTTTGGCTGGGTAGTGGAAGGTGGAATGACTGAGATTTAAACACTACGAAGTATTCACCTTTTTTCCTTTTTTAACTGTAAAGAGGAAAAAGGGAGGAATTATTCACAAACAACACCAATTGGTTTATTACATGTTTTATTTCAAACCGAAGAAACATGTACATAACTACAATACAGAATATTCACCTGTGTAATTACCTTACCTGTAAAAAGGAATAAAGAAGGAATTACAGACAACACCATTGGATTTACTGCATGTTTTATTTCAAACCGAAAAAAACATTAACACAACTGTATGACACATACTTACCTGGTAAATTACCTTAAAAGAAGGAATTACCCACCTTACACCTCAATTGAATCCACCCTTCACATTGTCTCGAAAAGAGTTTTGTAAAAGAAAGGGGAGGAGCTTCACAGAGTATATAAAGGCAGAACAGCAAACAGCTCACTGCTCACTCTGACCTCAGCCAGCATAGGACAAAATGCTCCATGCACTCAACATAAACAAAGCAAAATGACTTGTGTTTATTACCACTTATTACACATCTTAAGCCCAAGCCTGAAGAAGATTTATTTCAATCGAAACGTCGCGGCGGGCTTAAAGATTGCAACTATGGATGTGTTATTACAGTATTAACTGATACTTACCTATGTAATTACCTTACCTGAAAAAAGGAAAATAAAAGGAATTACCTACCCCAACCAGGGATGATTTAAAACCAAACTGATGGCAAATGGTCTACTTATAACAACTGCATTGTAGCAGAATTTTTGGAACAACCTAAAACTCTAATTTGAGAACATTATACTCACCTGAGAACTACCTAAACTCTAACTTGAGAAGATTATACTCACCTGAGAACTAAGACTACCACCTACCATGTAAAAGGGTTTAGCTTCTTTAGAAACCTACCCACACGTAAAGACAACAATGTTTAATAGTGTTTGTGCAAGGTTATTTTACCGAGTGAGGGGCACCCTATGTTCCAGGAGTGGCCCGTGCATAACGTTGGACCGACGGGGTCGGTCCACGGATATTACCGTTCTTACCTAACCCTGGCCAGTGCCGCCTGGAACAGCATTGGGGTGCCCCTCTAAAACACTACTTCAGTCTTCTCCATGTTGGACCGATACTGTCCAATTTTAGGAATCGTTTCCCACAAAGTAACCGGCGAGAAAGAGGCCAAGGAATTAACGGCTCCCGACGGACCCTGCTTTCTACTACCCCTACCCCAAATCCTCTTACCCTAACCCTAACCCTAGACCCCTAACCCTAAACCTAACCACAGGACCCCTTGCCCTCATCCTAACCCCCATCCCATCTGGTTCAGGGACGATGCTGTTGGACAGCGTATATATGAAGAAAGACATGGTTTTGGCTGGGTAGTGGAAGGTGGAATGACTGAGATTTAAACACTACGAAGTATTCACCTTTTTTCCTTTTTTAACTGTAAAGAGGAAAAAGGGAGGAATTATTCACAAACAACACCAATTGGTTTATTACATGTTTTATTTCAAACCGAAGAAACATGTACATAACTACAATACAGAATATTCACCTGTGTAATTACCTTACCTGTAAAAAGGAATAAAGAAGGAATTACAGACAACACCATTGGATTTACTGCATGTTTTATTTCAAACCGAAAAAAACATTAACACAACTGTATGACACATACTTACCTGGTAAATTACCTTAAAAGAAGGAATTACCCACCTTACACCTCAATTGAATCCACCCTTCACATTGTCTCGAAAAGAGTTTTGTAAAAGAAAGGGGAGGAGCTTCACAGAGTATATAAAGGCAGAACAGCAAACAGCTCACTGCTCACTCTGACCTCAGCCAGCATAGGACAAAATGCTCCATGCACTCAACATAAACAAAGCAAAATGACTTGTGTTTATTACCACTTATTACACATCTTAAGCCCAAGCCTGAAGAAGATTTATTTCAATCGAAACGTCGCGGCGGGCTTAAAGATTGCAACTATGGATGTGTTATTACAGTATTAACTGATACTTACCTATGTAATTACCTTACCTGAAAAAAGGAAAATAAAAGGAATTACCTACCCCAACCAGGGATGATTTAAAACCAAACTGATGGCAAATGGTCTACTTATAACAACTGCATTGTAGCAGAATTTTTGGAACAACCTAAAACTCTAATTTGAGAACATTATACTCACCTGAGAACTACCTAAACTCTAACTTGAGAAGATTATACTCACCTGAGAACTAAGACTACCACCTACCATGTAAAAGGGTTTAGCTTCTTTAGAAACCTACCCACACGTAAAGACAACAATGTTTAATAGTGTTTGTGCAAGGTTATTTTACCGAGTGAGGGGCACCCTATGTTCCAGGAGTGGCCCGTGCATAACGTTGGACCGACGGGGTCGGTCCACGGATATTACCGTTCTTACCTAACCCTGGCCAGTGCCGCCTGGAACAGCATTGGGGTGCCCCTCTAAAACACTACTTCAGTCTTCTCCATGTTGGACCGATACTGTCCAATTTTAGGAATCGTTTCCCACAAAGTAACCGGCGAGAAAGAGGCCAAGGAATTAACGGCTCCCGACGGACCCTGCTTTCTACTACCCCTACCCCAAATCCTCTTACCCTAACCCTAACCCTAGACCCCTAACCCTAAACCTAACCACAGGACCCCTTGCCCTCATCCTAACCCCCATCCCATCTGGTTCAGGGACGATGCTGTTGGACAGCGTATATATGAAGAAAGACATGGTTTTGGCTGGGTAGTGGAAGGTGGAATGACTGAGATTTAAACACTACGAAGTATTCACCTTTTTTCCTTTTTTAACTGTAAAGAGGAAAAAGGGAGGAATTATTCACAAACAACACCAATTGGTTTATTACATGTTTTATTTCAAACCGAAGAAACATGTACATAACTACAATACAGAATATTCACCTGTGTAATTACCTTACCTGTAAAAAGGAATAAAGAAGGAATTACAGACAACACCATTGGATTTACTGCATGTTTTATTTCAAACCGAAAAAAACATTAACACAACTGTATGACACATACTTACCTGGTAAATTACCTTAAAAGAAGGAATTACCCACCTTACACCTCAATTGAATCCACCCTTCACATTGTCTCGAAAAGAGTTTTGTAAAAGAAAGGGGAGGAGCTTCACAGAGTATATAAAGGCAGAACAGCAAACAGCTCACTGCTCACTCTGACCTCAGCCAGCATAGGACAAAATGCTCCATGCACTCAACATAAACAAAGCAAAATGACTTGTGTTTATTACCACTTATTACACATCTTAAGCCCAAGCCTGAAGAAGATTTATTTCAATCGAAACGTCGCGGCGGGCTTAAAGATTGCAACTATGGATGTGTTATTACAGTATTAACTGATACTTACCTATGTAATTACCTTACCTGAAAAAAGGAAAATAAAAGGAATTACCTACCCCAACCAGGGATGATTTAAAACCAAACTGATGGCAAATGGTCTACTTATAACAACTGCATTGTAGCAGAATTTTTGGAACAACCTAAAACTCTAATTTGAGAACATTATACTCACCTGAGAACTACCTAAACTCTAACTTGAGAAGATTATACTCACCTGAGAACTAAGACTACCACCTACCATGTAAAAGGGTTTAGCTTCTTTAGAAACCTACCCACACGTAAAGACAACAATGTTTAATAGTGTTTGTGCAAGGTTATTTTACCGAGTGAGGGGCACCCTATGTTCCAGGAGTGGCCCGTGCATAACGTTGGACCGACGGGGTCGGTCCACGGATATTACCGTTCTTACCTAACCCTGGCCAGTGCCGCCTGGAACAGCATTGGGGTGCCCCTCTAAAACACTACTTCAGTCTTCTCCATGTTGGACCGATACTGTCCAATTTTAGGAATCGTTTCCCACAAAGTAACCGGCGAGAAAGAGGCCAAGGAATTAACGGCTCCCGACGGACCCTGCTTTCTACTACCCCTACCCCAAATCCTCTTACCCTAACCCTAACCCTAGACCCCTAACCCTAAACCTAACCACAGGACCCCTTGCCCTCATCCTAACCCCCATCCCATCTGGTTCAGGGACGATGCTGTTGGACAGCGTATATATGAAGAAAGACATGGTTTTGGCTGGGTAGTGGAAGGTGGAATGACTGAGATTTAAACACTACGAAGTATTCACCTTTTTTCCTTTTTTAACTGTAAAGAGGAAAAAGGGAGGAATTATTCACAAACAACACCAATTGGTTTATTACATGTTTTATTTCAAACCGAAGAAACATGTACATAACTACAATACAGAATATTCACCTGTGTAATTACCTTACCTGTAAAAAGGAATAAAGAAGGAATTACAGACAACACCATTGGATTTACTGCATGTTTTATTTCAAACCGAAAAAAACATTAACACAACTGTATGACACATACTTACCTGGTAAATTACCTTAAAAGAAGGAATTACCCACCTTACACCTCAATTGAATCCACCCTTCACATTGTCTCGAAAAGAGTTTTGTAAAAGAAAGGGGAGGAGCTTCACAGAGTATATAAAGGCAGAACAGCAAACAGCTCACTGCTCACTCTGACCTCAGCCAGCATAGGACAAAATGCTCCATGCACTCAACATAAACAAAGCAAAATGACTTGTGTTTATTACCACTTATTACACATCTTAAGCCCAAGCCTGAAGAAGATTTATTTCAATCGAAACGTCGCGGCGGGCTTAAAGATTGCAACTATGGATGTGTTATTACAGTATTAACTGATACTTACCTATGTAATTACCTTACCTGAAAAAAGGAAAATAAAAGGAATTACCTACCCCAACCAGGGATGATTTAAAACCAAACTGATGGCAAATGGTCTACTTATAACAACTGCATTGTAGCAGAATTTTTGGAACAACCTAAAACTCTAATTTGAGAACATTATACTCACCTGAGAACTACCTAAACTCTAACTTGAGAAGATTATACTCACCTGAGAACTAAGACTACCACCTACCATGTAAAAGGGTTTAGCTTCTTTAGAAACCTACCCACACGTAAAGACAACAATGTTTAATAGTGTTTGTGCAAGGTTATTTTACCGAGTGAGGGGCACCCTATGTTCCAGGAGTGGCCCGTGCATAACGTTGGACCGACGGGGTCGGTCCACGGATATTACCGTTCTTACCTAACCCTAACCCTAACCCTAACCCTAACCCTAACCCTAACCCTAACCCTAACCCTAACCCTAACCCACTCAATAACCATCACCCATCTATCAAAGTAAAATATATCATAGACCCGGCTCAAGTTAATTTTCTGGATACAACGGTTTTTTTTGAACATCCCCCTAATTCGGCTTTCACCAAATTACTCACCAAAGTATATTTCAAAACTACGGACACACATGCACTTCTCCATAAAAAAAGCTATCACCCGAAGCACACGTTTAAAGGCATAATAAAATCACAAATCATCCGTTTTTATAGATTATCTTCTACATCCATAGACCTACATATATCCATTTCACTCCTTTTCTCCGCACTCAGACACAGGGGCTATTCAAAACGGTTCCTCCGCCACATCAAAAATAGCACTTTGGCCTCTCTCGCTCTCACTCGCTCCAACAACCCAGACGCTCCACCCCAGTCTCCGGTCTCGGAGGGACTCCCAACCACAGGGCCCCCAACAATAAAATCCACCTATCTCCCTAGTTTAAACCCTAACCCTAACCATACTAACCCTACTAACTCTAACCTAGGCCCCAATCCTAATCCTAACCCAACCCAGAACCCTAACCCTAACCCTAACCTAGGCCCCAATCCTAACCCTAACCCAACCCAGTTCCTAAACCCTAACCCTAACCCTATTAACCCTACTAACCCTAACCTAGGCCCCAATCCTAAACCTAACTCAACCCAGTACCTAAACCCTAACCCTAACCATAACCCTAACCCTCTCTCCGAGACCACAACCAATCATCCTCCCCATAACCTGGAAATCAAACCCATATTAATTCCATTCATATCTACATTCTCTCATCAAACAACCAGACTCCATAACCTCATTAAACAAAACTTCTCCTACACCCAAACAATACATCCGGCCTTCCATAACCACAACACAATTTCAGCATATAGAAAAAATCAAAGTCTCCATAGCCTCCTCATAAAATCCAAATTTACAGACAATAGACCCCCCATTCAAATACAATATATTACACATTACAAAAATAGAAAATTTATATCCAACCCCCACAGCACCACAGCATTTCCAACACTCGGCACATTCTCCCTTAACACTACTAACGTAATATACATTATCACATGCACCACTTGCCATAAACACTATATAGGAGAGACGAAACATACAATACTTACACGCCTCAAACAACATATGTATAGCATTGGGGAAGGCAAATTAACCACCCACCTGGTCAAACATTTCCAGCAACACCCCACCAATAAACTAATAATCTCAGGTTTGGAGAGCAACGACCAATGGACTGTTGGGCAGAGAAAGAGGGCAGAAAAATTATGGATCCATAAAATGAACACCATTGTGCCTACGGGCCTGAATGATGACACCATCCAGTTGCGACAGGCCCGTAGAGTATCCTGACCTGCCCCTTTCTCTGCCCCATGGTCCTGACTGTTGTGCTCTGCCTGGGGATTGAACCCTGGTCCCCGGGATGGTGGAGCTGTACTCTACCAACCTGACTATCACCACACTGTCAAATTTCCAACCGGTTTGAACGAAATAGGTCAGTAGGCCAGTGCCACAAAAATCAAACCCCTGAATCCTAAACCCCAACCCTAACCCAAACCTAACCCCGCCCGTGCCACTGACCTATGAATAACAATCCGGTTGGAACATACGTTTAATACAATAACCATATAAATAATAACACACACACTTACATCTTCACACACACACATACATATCTACGCACACACACACTCACACACACGCACATGTACACACACAGACTTTCCACCCAGTGATGGATAGACCTTCCAATCACAAGAGCTTCTTACCTTAAACAAAAAATCGATAACAACTATATACGGAGGGACAGCTTCCCTCACGTGTAACCCCAACAACAGCGACCCCTGTTTGATGTCCTGGGGCAGTCTTGAACTTGGATCCCCGACGCCAAAGTCCTGAGCCCATCCCTGTAAACTTCTGTTTAGGTGCCCCGGGGCGGTCCTTGAACCCGGATCCCCCACGCCAAAGTCCTGGGTCCATCCCCGTTGCCACAGTGATTGTAGAAAATAGACAATCAGTTCAAATCTTGTGAGCTCCAATCCGGCTGGAAGGTAACCTAGTGTAGAATAACATACGAAAAACACAACAAAATCCCCCCCACATCTGGTTAAACAGCCTATACAACAAAGATATTTTCACGTTGTAGAAGGAACAATGATTTCCTTCATGGGGAATTCCATAAGTTTCATTCCCCCTGGGGATTCGAACCCAGGTCCTCCACGTTAAGAACCTAGACCTTAACCCTGAGGCCATAGTTATTGTTAAACAGTACACACCAGATAAAATTACCTGGATATTTTCTAGCCACCGCCCCCCAAAGCAACCAATCAGATGGGACCCTAATTTTCCCTCCAAAATTCAAACAGGATCTGCCCTTCTAGCCCAATCACAAACGACCAATTTGCAAATACAACCAACTGATAGGTGGTTTGAGCCTTGGAGGAAGGACAACTTTCCCTCCTTCAACACTTTTAAACCACCAGAGCTACCAGTCTGAACAGCCTCCTCTGAAGAAGCAACAAACACTGCGAAACGTCAGGGATTTTAACCACTCTACGGTACGTAACCTTAGACTCTTTTTATCTTTTATCTTTTATCTCTTGTTTTAAAGCAGCTTTTTTGCTTTTTAACTATTGAGACTATTTGTTTTTAATTATTTAAAAGTTAGAATTTTTGATCATCCTGGGGGGCTTCTGCCCGAGGCCTTGTCTTCCTCCAAAAAACACAGTTTTATATCGCAAAAAGGACCTCCTCTCCTCCTTTTTTGCTTTTGAGATGGAGATTACTTGTTCCTCTCAAAAACTTTTTTGAGATCTCCTCCCCCCCTTTTTAAGAAACTGTGCCAGGGGACTAGATCTGGACCCATGCTTTTTGGTGCATTTTTTCTGTGGGTTAAACACTTTTAATAACATTCTGGAGACCTCCCGGACAAACTCTATCTCGCACTGGGACGAGCACACCGGAGCTCCTCTTTTTTGTATCAGTGTCCCCACCAGGCACCAGGGCACCAGAGGCCAAAGACCATCTCGCTGGAGCACAGCTGGTAAAACCTCACCGAACAATCCAGCACCCCAGCTCGGCAAAGGACGGCCAGGAGCAGATCAACCAGACCACTGTTGGACCTCCATGAGACCTTCACCGACGCTGCCAGGGTAAGAACCCCCACCAGTGATTATCAAAATATGTTTTTTAACAGAGCTAAGACCGTAGCGTCGAGTGGCCAAGGGCTCAGACCACAGCTCATGCACACAACACTACCACCACTGATGTCAATTAACACGCATTCAACACCACAAAACAAATACAACATTACACCCAGGACCACATACACAGACACAACACCCACCCACATACTCAATCATGCACCTGACCCGGAAACTCGAGCCGCAGCCAAAAAACTATTCCGTTTAATTCAGGCCATACACCATAAACATACAACCGATCACTCACTTGCAACTAACACCTTTCCACCAGGAATGATGAGGCAGGTCAACAGACTATCAGAATTCATCAAACCAGCCACACCCTCTGACACCACACGACACAAAATACAAAACAATACAACACACTGGATGAAAACAAACATGACTATATTACAAGAACACTACGCCAACACCATACATACTCTCAGCCAGACAACACATAACACTACAGCACTACAGATAGCCATTGGTTGGGCTAGAAGGAGATACGGGCAACGCTTCAGGCCAGACACAATTACAGCCACCGAACATGCATTGAACAGACACACACAACACCGCAACATGATTAACAAACAAAAACCTCTTTCCACACACAAGAGCAGGTTGGGGAGTTCCCTCTCCACCATCCCGGAATTATCCGACGAGGACGAATTTCCACCACTGCCAGCCTCCAGTAAGTTCCCACTGACATCCCAGCCACACAGGACTCGACAATATCGTACACCCCTCCTCCCCACCCCTACCCCACCCCGGACAGTACCTGCCATGGACACTCAACAACCACAACCTTCTCGACGTACTCAATATGGCCCACACCCGACTTTCAGACACATGACTTTCCCCCTCCCCCAAACCAGGACCCCATTACACCAACACACACGACTTGCTTTACCTACATCAAGATCACAGAATAACACCCCCCCGAACGTACTACCCCACCCGCCCATACTCAAGAAGAGCCCTCTACAGACACAGAGGGCTCACCCACAACTGACTCCCCCCAGTCTCACCAGGGAGCTTAAACTAGCCCCTGAAGACTCAAACATCCCCACCCCCTCCCTATCAAAGGTAAAAACAGTCTCCTGGGGACCCAAACAGGTCCCTCAGGAGACGGGAGGAATAACATCCGATCCCCACCCTTCCCCCGTCCGACAGAAATTCACCAGACCCAACACTTCAGTGACACTACCATCCCCAAACACCCCAGACTTACCGACTACTAGTATACAATCAAGGCCAAACAGACACACACAACAGATAGAGGCCCAAATCCACCAGCTACCGGACCCGCTCAACAACATCACAGAATCTGATGCGTTTTCCTTGGTTCCTGACATCATTTCTTCTCCCCCTTCCTCTCCCCTAGGTGTTGCCGGTGCCCGGACTGGCACGATTGGACAAGAAGGAGCCCCGACCGCATTAGCAGGAGGGTCATCACACATGATGAGCGGCGTAATAAAGGCTAATGTAGCCCACAACACCGTATCTGAGACCTCCTCTCAACAACTGCGCCCGGGGACTCCGCCTCCCGGTTGTGCCACTCCGGACTCCGACACACCTTCACCCCCCGACGACAGCTCCCCAGGACCCTGTGCCACCTCCTCTCCATTCAGTCCTCTGCAGTCCGACTCCAACGCAGCAGGTAAATTTAAGACCACATATCACATCTCCAGACCCAACCGCAAAATCCAGGACTGGTTCATCAAAGGCCGCAAACCAGTCCTGGTACTGGGGGATTCCAACATAAATCGAATCCCCCCTCACAACCATCCCACAATACAACTTGACAGTTACCCGGGGGCCAATATGTACCATTTTCTTAAACTGTGTGAGAAAGCCATCCCCATTCCAGATGTTAAAATTGTCGTCCTCTCAATTGGTATTAATAACAAAGATCAGGACCCCAGGCAGACCTCTTGTAAACAGCTCAAAGCACTATACAAACAGGCCCAACTTGCCTTCCCCAATGCTGACATTTACTTCCCCATTATTAATTTTTCTGCCAACCTCACTAGTAAACAGCAACACAACCTTAAATATA
Source organism: Platichthys flesus (assembly GCF_949316205.1). Taxonomy (NCBI): domain Eukaryota; kingdom Metazoa; phylum Chordata; class Actinopteri; order Pleuronectiformes; family Pleuronectidae; genus Platichthys; species Platichthys flesus. Next base: position 48,169 of record NW_026910031.1, read on the forward strand.
TTAACAATACCATAGCCACTTACTTTCCATTTTTAGCCGAAATACCTCACGACACTTTTTTTACAGAGCAAGATAATATACACTGGAAACCGGCCACTGCCACACGCATTTTTGAATACTGGTTGCAACAATTAAATTTACAATCACATCAAAACCCAAACCGGGCTTAAATACAGTCCCATCCAATTTACATCTTAACATAACGCCCCTTACTGACCCCGCACCTGATTTGGGGTGGAGCTCCACATCAAATATTCTCAATCTATCTACACTATTCACCCCAACCGCAGAACAAATTCAGATATTGGAAAGGGGTCTTTCATTCATTCCACGCCCTACACATTTTGACTGGGAGGAACTTCATAGGGACCTACATCAATACAATAGACGCCTCAAAATTATCAGCCACTTTTTCAATAAACCACAACACATACAGATACCCTTCACCAATAAATCCAGCTGGGAACCCACTATAGAACAGTCACACAAAAATACCATAACCCTGTTGCAAAAGAACAAACAGGCCCTGCGTCAGTACCGGCCCCCTGGGGACGTGGCAGACAACCTCTCGGGGCCGGAGCGCAGGGCCTTAGAACAACTCATCAAAAATCCAAATATAATTATCAAACCAGCTGACAAAGGATCAAAAACAGTTATAATGGACAGACAGCAATATTTACTGGAGGCAAACAGATTATTATCAAACACCACACACTACAAACCCATTCAATCGGATTTACAAAACCAAACTCAACCACTTCTCCGTAATATTATTCAAAACTTATATGACAAAAAAATCATCACCCATAAGCAAAAACATTACCTATTTGGCCCCGATCACCCCCGCCCTAGACTCTTCTATCTACTCCCCAAAATACACAAAGAACCACAAACCTGGACCATACCCTATGAAGTTCCCCCCGGTAGACCAATAGTTTCCGATTGCAACAGCAGTTCTTATCACATTTCTGAATATATAGAACATTTTCTTGGACCCCTTTCCAACAAACATCCGGCATACATTAAAGACACGTATCATTTCTTAGATCTCATCCGACCCATGGTTGTTCCAAATCACTCATTTTTATTTACAATAGACATAGACAGTTTATACACCAATATTAATACCAACATAGGAATCAAAGCAGTAACATCCATCTTTAATAGTTATCCTGACACCAATAGACCGGACAAACAAATCATTGAGCTTCTTAACATCTGCCTCAATAACAACGATTTTACTTTCAATAACAAACATTATCTCCAAATTCATGGAACAGCCATGGGCCAAAGGTATGCTCCGTCGTACGCAAACATCTATATGAGCGAGTGGGAACGAGAGGCATTGGCCAAATGCACCCTTCAACCACTTCTCTACCTCCGATTTTTAGACGACATATTTGGAATCTGGCATCATGACATCACTTTATTTTCCGACTTCATTAACACACTCAATAACCATCACCCATCTATCAAAGTAAAATATATCATAGACCCGGCTCAAGTTAATTTTCTGGATACAACGGTTTTTTTTGAACATCCCCCTAATTCGGCTTTCACCAAATTACTCACCAAAGTATATTTCAAAACTACGGACACACATGCACTTCTCCATAAAAAAAGCTATCACCCGAAGCACACGTTTAAAGGCATAATAAAATCACAAATCATCCGTTTTTATAGATTATCTTCTACATCCATAGACCTACATATATCCATTTCACTCCTTTTCTCCGCACTCAGACACAGGGGCTATTCAAAACGGTTCCTCCGCCACATCAAAAATAGCACTTTGGCCTCTCTCGCTCTCACTCGCTCCAACAACCCAGACGCTCCACCCCAGTCTCCGGTCTCGGAGGGACTCCCAACCACAGGGCCCCCAACAATAAAATCCACCTATCTCCCTAGTTTAAACCCTAACCCTAACCATACTAACCCTACTAACTCTAACCTAGGCCCCAATCCTAATCCTAACCCAACCCAGAACCCTAACCCTAACCCTAACCTAGGCCCCAATCCTAACCCTAACCCAACCCAGTTCCTAAACCCTAACCCTAACCCTATTAACCCTACTAACCCTAACCTAGGCCCCAATCCTAAACCTAACTCAACCCAGTACCTAAACCCTAACCCTAACCATAACCCTAACCCTCTCTCCGAGACCACAACCAATCATCCTCCCCATAACCTGGAAATCAAACCCATATTAATTCCATTCATATCTACATTCTCTCATCAAACAACCAGACTCCATAACCTCATTAAACAAAACTTCTCCTACACCCAAACAATACATCCGGCCTTCCATAACCACAACACAATTTCAGCATATAGAAAAAATCAAAGTCTCCATAGCCTCCTCATAAAATCCAAATTTACAGACAATAGACCCCCCATTCAAATACAATATATTACACATTACAAAAATAGAAAATTTATATCCAACCCCCACAGCACCACAGCATTTCCAACACTCGGCACATTCTCCCTTAACACTACTAACGTAATATACATTATCACATGCACCACTTGCCATAAACACTATATAGGAGAGACGAAACATACAATACTTACACGCCTCAAACAACATATGTATAGCATTGGGGAAGGCAAATTAACCACCCACCTGGTCAAACATTTCCAGCAACACCCCACCAATAAACTAATAATCTCAGGTTTGGAGAGCAACGACCAATGGACTGTTGGGCAGAGAAAGAGGGCAGAAAAATTATGGATCCATAAAATGAACACCATTGTGCCTACGGGCCTGAATGATGACACCATCCAGTTGCGACAGGCCCGTAGAGTATCCTGACCTGCCCCTTTCTCTGCCCCATGGTCCTGACTGTTGTGCTCTGCCTGGGGATTGAACCCTGGTCCCCGGGATGGTGGAGCTGTACTCTACCAACCTGACTATCACCACACTGTCAAATTTCCAACCGGTTTGAACGAAATAGGTCAGTAGGCCAGTGCCACAAAAATCAAACCCCTGAATCCTAAACCCCAACCCTAACCCAAACCTAACCCCGCCCGTGCCACTGACCTATGAATAACAATCCGGTTGGAACATACGTTTAATACAATAACCATATAAATAATAACACACACACTTACATCTTCACACACACACATACATATCTACGCACACACACACTCACACACACGCACATGTACACACACAGACTTTCCACCCAGTGATGGATAGACCTTCCAATCACAAGAGCTTCTTACCTTAAACAAAAAATCGATAACAACTATATACGGAGGGACAGCTTCCCTCACGTGTAACCCCAACAACAGCGACCCCTGTTTGATGTCCTGGGGCAGTCTTGAACTTGGATCCCCGACGCCAAAGTCCTGAGCCCATCCCTGTAAACTTCTGTTTAGGTGCCCCGGGGCGGTCCTTGAACCCGGATCCCCCACGCCAAAGTCCTGGGTCCATCCCCGTTGCCACAGTGATTGTAGAAAATAGACAATCAGTTCAAATCTTGTGAGCTCCAATCCGGCTGGAAGGTAACCTAGTGTAGAATAACATACGAAAAACACAACAAAATCCCCCCCACATCTGGTTAAACAGCCTATACAACAAAGATATTTTCACGTTGTAGAAGGAACAATGATTTCCTTCATGGGGAATTCCATAAGTTTCATTCCCCCTGGGGATTCGAACCCAGGTCCTCCACGTTAAGAACCTAGACCTTAACCCTGAGGCCATAGTTATTGTTAAACAGTACACACCAGATAAAATTACCTGGATATTTTCTAGCCACCGCCCCCCAAAGCAACCAATCAGATGGGACCCTAATTTTCCCTCCAAAATTCAAACAGGATCTGCCCTTCTAGCCCAATCACAAACGACCAATTTGCAAATACAACCAACTGATAGGTGGTTTGAGCCTTGGAGGAAGGACAACTTTCCCTCCTTCAACACTTTTAAACCACCAGAGCTACCAGTCTGAACAGCCTCCTCTGAAGAAGCAACAAACACTGCGAAACGTCAGGGATTTTAACCACTCTACGGTACGTAACCTTAGACTCTTTTTATCTTTTATCTTTTATCTCTTGTTTTAAAGCAGCTTTTTTGCTTTTTAACTATTGAGACTATTTGTTTTTAATTATTTAAAAGTTAGAATTTTTGATCATCCTGGGGGGCTTCTGCCCGAGGCCTTGTCTTCCTCCAAAAAACACAGTTTTATATCGCAAAAAGGACCTCCTCTCCTCCTTTTTTGCTTTTGAGATGGAGATTACTTGTTCCTCTCAAAAACTTTTTTGAGATCTCCTCCCCCCCTTTTTAAGAAACTGTGCCAGGGGACTAGATCTGGACCCATGCTTTTTGGTGCATTTTTTCTGTGGGTTAAACACTTTTAATAACATTCTGGAGACCTCCCGGACAAACTCTATCTCGCACTGGGACGAGCACACCGGAGCTCCTCTTTTTTGTATCAGTGTCCCCACCAGGCACCAGGGCACCAGAGGCCAAAGACCATCTCGCTGGAGCACAGCTGGTAAAACCTCACCGAACAATCCAGCACCCCAGCTCGGCAAAGGACGGCCAGGAGCAGATCAACCAGACCACTGTTGGACCTCCATGAGACCTTCACCGACGCTGCCAGGGTAAGAACCCCCACCAGTGATTATCAAAATATGTTTTTTAACAGAGCTAAGACCGTAGCGTCGAGTGGCCAAGGGCTCAGACCACAGCTCATGCACACAACACTACCACCACTGATGTCAATTAACACGCATTCAACACCACAAAACAAATACAACATTACACCCAGGACCACATACACAGACACAACACCCACCCACATACTCAATCATGCACCTGACCCGGAAACTCGAGCCGCAGCCAAAAAACTATTCCGTTTAATTCAGGCCATACACCATAAACATACAACCGATCACTCACTTGCAACTAACACCTTTCCACCAGGAATGATGAGGCAGGTCAACAGACTATCAGAATTCATCAAACCAGCCACACCCTCTGACACCACACGACACAAAATACAAAACAATACAACACACTGGATGAAAACAAACATGACTATATTACAAGAACACTACGCCAACACCATACATACTCTCAGCCAGACAACACATAACACTACAGCACTACAGATAGCCATTGGTTGGGCTAGAAGGAGATACGGGCAACGCTTCAGGCCAGACACAATTACAGCCACCGAACATGCATTGAACAGACACACACAACACCGCAACATGATTAACAAACAAAAACCTCTTTCCACACACAAGAGCAGGTTGGGGAGTTCCCTCTCCACCATCCCGGAATTATCCGACGAGGACGAATTTCCACCACTGCCAGCCTCCAGTAAGTTCCCACTGACATCCCAGCCACACAGGACTCGACAATATCGTACACCCCTCCTCCCCACCCCTACCCCACCCCGGACAGTACCTGCCATGGACACTCAACAACCACAACCTTCTCGACGTACTCAATATGGCCCACACCCGACTTTCAGACACATGACTTTCCCCCTCCCCCAAACCAGGACCCCATTACACCAACACACACGACTTGCTTTACCTACATCAAGATCACAGAATAACACCCCCCCGAACGTACTACCCCACCCGCCCATACTCAAGAAGAGCCCTCTACAGACACAGAGGGCTCACCCACAACTGACTCCCCCCAGTCTCACCAGGGAGCTTAAACTAGCCCCTGAAGACTCAAACATCCCCACCCCCTCCCTATCAAAGGTAAAAACAGTCTCCTGGGGACCCAAACAGGTCCCTCAGGAGACGGGAGGAATAACATCCGATCCCCACCCTTCCCCCGTCCGACAGAAATTCACCAGACCCAACACTTCAGTGACACTACCATCCCCAAACACCCCAGACTTACCGACTACTAGTATACAATCAAGGCCAAACAGACACACACAACAGATAGAGGCCCAAATCCACCAGCTACCGGACCCGCTCAACAACATCACAGAATCTGATGCGTTTTCCTTGGTTCCTGACATCATTTCTTCTCCCCCTTCCTCTCCCCTAGGTGTTGCCGGTGCCCGGACTGGCACGATTGGACAAGAAGGAGCCCCGACCGCATTAGCAGGAGGGTCATCACACATGATGAGCGGCGTAATAAAGGCTAATGTAGCCCACAACACCGTATCTGAGACCTCCTCTCAACAACTGCGCCCGGGGACTCCGCCTCCCGGTTGTGCCACTCCGGACTCCGACACACCTTCACCCCCCGACGACAGCTCCCCAGGACCCTGTGCCACCTCCTCTCCATTCAGTCCTCTGCAGTCCGACTCCAACGCAGCAGGTAAATTTAAGACCACATATCACATCTCCAGACCCAACCGCAAAATCCAGGACTGGTTCATCAAAGGCCGCAAACCAGTCCTGGTACTGGGGGATTCCAACATAAATCGAATCCCCCCTCACAACCATCCCACAATACAACTTGACAGTTACCCGGGGGCCAATATGTACCATTTTCTTAAACTGTGTGAGAAAGCCATCCCCATTCCAGATGTTAAAATTGTCGTCCTCTCAATTGGTATTAATAACAAAGATCAGGACCCCAGGCAGACCTCTTGTAAACAGCTCAAAGCACTATACAAACAGGCCCAACTTGCCTTCCCCAATGCTGACATTTACTTCCCCATTATTAATTTTTCTGCCAACCTCACTAGTAAACAGCAACACAACCTTAAATATATTAACAATACCATAGCCACTTACTTTCCATTTTTAGCCGAAATACCTCACGACACTTTTTTTACAGAGCAAGATAATATACACTGGAAACCGGCCACTGCCACACGCATTTTTGAATACTGGTTGCAACAATTAAATTTACAATCACATCAAAACCCAAACCGGGCTTAAATACAGTCCCATCCAATTTACATCTTAACATAACGCCCCTTACTGACCCCGCACCTGATTTGGGGTGGAGCTCCACATCAAATATTCTCAATCTATCTACACTATTCACCCCAACCGCAGAACAAATTCAGATATTGGAAAGGGGTCTTTCATTCATTCCACGCCCTACACATTTTGACTGGGAGGAACTTCATAGGGACCTACATCAATACAATAGACGCCTCAAAATTATCAGCCACTTTTTCAATAAACCACAACACATACAGATACCCTTCACCAATAAATCCAGCTGGGAACCCACTATAGAACAGTCACACAAAAATACCATAACCCTGTTGCAAAAGAACAAACAGGCCCTGCGTCAGTACCGGCCCCCTGGGGACGTGGCAGACAACCTCTCGGGGCCGGAGCGCAGGGCCTTAGAACAACTCATCAAAAATCCAAATATAATTATCAAACCAGCTGACAAAGGATCAAAAACAGTTATAATGGACAGACAGCAATATTTACTGGAGGCAAACAGATTATTATCAAACACCACACACTACAAACCCATTCAATCGGATTTACAAAACCAAACTCAACCACTTCTCCGTAATATTATTCAAAACTTATATGACAAAAAAATCATCACCCATAAGCAAAAACATTACCTATTTGGCCCCGATCACCCCCGCCCTAGACTCTTCTATCTACTCCCCAAAATACACAAAGAACCACAAACCTGGACCATACCCTATGAAGTTCCCCCCGGTAGACCAATAGTTTCCGATTGCAACAGCAGTTCTTATCACATTTCTGAATATATAGAACATTTTCTTGGACCCCTTTCCAACAAACATCCGGCATACATTAAAGACACGTATCATTTCTTAGATCTCATCCGACCCATGGTTGTTCCAAATCACTCATTTTTATTTACAATAGACATAGACAGTTTATACACCAATATTAATACCAACATAGGAATCAAAGCAGTAACATCCATCTTTAATAGTTATCCTGACACCAATAGACCGGACAAACAAATCATTGAGCTTCTTAACATCTGCCTCAATAACAACGATTTTACTTTCAATAACAAACATTATCTCCAAATTCATGGAACAGCCATGGGCCAAAGGTATGCTCCGTCGTACGCAAACATCTATATGAGCGAGTGGGAACGAGAGGCATTGGCCAAATGCACCCTTCAACCACTTCTCTACCTCCGATTTTTAGACGACATATTTGGAATCTGGCATCATGACATCACTTTATTTTCCGACTTCATTAACACACTCAATAACCATCACCCATCTATCAAAGTAAAATATATCATAGACCCGGCTCAAGTTAATTTTCTGGATACAACGGTTTTTTTTGAACATCCCCCTAATTCGGCTTTCACCAAATTACTCACCAAAGTATATTTCAAAACTACGGACACACATGCACTTCTCCATAAAAAAAGCTATCACCCGAAGCACACGTTTAAAGGCATAATAAAATCACAAATCATCCGTTTTTATAGATTATCTTCTACATCCATAGACCTACATATATCCATTTCACTCCTTTTCTCCGCACTCAGACACAGGGGCTATTCAAAACGGTTCCTCCGCCACATCAAAAATAGCACTTTGGCCTCTCTCGCTCTCACTCGCTCCAACAACCCAGACGCTCCACCCCAGTCTCCGGTCTCGGAGGGACTCCCAACCACAGGGCCCCCAACAATAAAATCCACCTATCTCCCTAGTTTAAACCCTAACCCTAACCATACTAACCCTACTAACTCTAACCTAGGCCCCAATCCTAATCCTAACCCAACCCAGAACCCTAACCCTAACCCTAACCTAGGCCCCAATCCTAACCCTAACCCAACCCAGTTCCTAAACCCTAACCCTAACCCTATTAACCCTACTAACCCTAACCTAGGCCCCAATCCTAAACCTAACTCAACCCAGTACCTAAACCCTAACCCTAACCATAACCCTAACCCTCTCTCCGAGACCACAACCAATCATCCTCCCCATAACCTGGAAATCAAACCCATATTAATTCCATTCATATCTACATTCTCTCATCAAACAACCAGACTCCATAACCTCATTAAACAAAACTTCTCCTACACCCAAACAATACATCCGGCCTTCCATAACCACAACACAATTTCAGCATATAGAAAAAATCAAAGTCTCCATAGCCTCCTCATAAAATCCAAATTTACAGACAATAGACCCCCCATTCAAATACAATATATTACACATTACAAAAATAGAAAATTTATATCCAACCCCCACAGCACCACAGCATTTCCAACACTCGGCACATTCTCCCTTAACACTACTAACGTAATATACATTATCACATGCACCACTTGCCATAAACACTATATAGGAGAGACGAAACATACAATACTTACACGCCTCAAACAACATATGTATAGCATTGGGGAAGGCAAATTAACCACCCACCTGGTCAAACATTTCCAGCAACACCCCACCAATAAACTAATAATCTCAGGTTTGGAGAGCAACGACCAATGGACTGTTGGGCAGAGAAAGAGGGCAGAAAAATTATGGATCCATAAAATGAACACCATTGTGCCTACGGGCCTGAATGATGACACCATCCAGTTGCGACAGGCCCGTAGAGTATCCTGACCTGCCCCTTTCTCTGCCCCATGGTCCTGACTGTTGTGCTCTGCCTGGGGATTGAACCCTGGTCCCCGGGATGGTGGAGCTGTACTCTACCAACCTGACTATCACCACACTGTCAAATTTCCAACCGGTTTGAACGAAATAGGTCAGTAGGCCAGTGCCACAAAAATCAAACCCCTGAATCCTAAACCCCAACCCTAACCCAAACCTAACCCCGCCCGTGCCACTGACCTATGAATAACAATCCGGTTGGAACATACGTTTAATACAATAACCATATAAATAATAACACACACACTTACATCTTCACACACACACATACATATCTACGCACACACACACTCACACACACGCACATGTACACACACAGACTTTCCACCCAGTGATGGATAGACCTTCCAATCACAAGAGCTTCTTACCTTAAACAAAAAATCGATAACAACTATATACGGAGGGACAGCTTCCCTCACGTGTAACCCCAACAACAGCGACCCCTGTTTGATGTCCTGGGGCAGTCTTGAACTTGGATCCCCGACGCCAAAGTCCTGAGCCCATCCCTGTAAACTTCTGTTTAGGTGCCCCGGGGCGGTCCTTGAACCCGGATCCCCCACGCCAAAGTCCTGGGTCCATCCCCGTTGCCACAGTGATTGTAGAAAATAGACAATCAGTTCAAATCTTGTGAGCTCCAATCCGGCTGGAAGGTAACCTAGTGTAGAATAACATACGAAAAACACAACAAAATCCCCCCCACATCTGGTTAAACAGCCTATACAACAAAGATATTTTCACGTTGTAGAAGGAACAATGATTTCCTTCATGGGGAATTCCATAAGTTTCATTCCCCCTGGGGATTCGAACCCAGGTCCTCCACGTTAAGAACCTAGACCTTAACCCTGAGGCCATAGTTATTGTTAAACAGTACACACCAGATAAAATTACCTGGATATTTTCTAGCCACCGCCCCCCAAAGCAACCAATCAGATGGGACCCTAATTTTCCCTCCAAAATTCAAACAGGATCTGCCCTTCTAGCCCAATCACAAACGACCAATTTGCAAATACAACCAACTGATAGGTGGTTTGAGCCTTGGAGGAAGGACAACTTTCCCTCCTTCAACACTTTTAAACCACCAGAGCTACCAGTCTGAACAGCCTCCTCTGAAGAAGCAACAAACACTGCGAAACGTCAGGGATTTTAACCACTCTACGGTACGTAACCTTAGACTCTTTTTATCTTTTATCTTTTATCTCTTGTTTTAAAGCAGCTTTTTTGCTTTTTAACTATTGAGACTATTTGTTTTTAATTATTTAAAAGTTAGAATTTTTGATCATCCTGGGGGGCTTCTGCCCGAGGCCTTGTCTTCCTCCAAAAAACACAGTTTTATATCGCAAAAAGGACCTCCTCTCCTCCTTTTTTGCTTTTGAGATGGAGATTACTTGTTCCTCTCAAAAACTTTTTTGAGATCTCCTCCCCCCCTTTTTAAGAAACTGTGCCAGGGGACTAGATCTGGACCCATGCTTTTTGGTGCATTTTTTCTGTGGGTTAAACACTTTTAATAACATTCTGGAGACCTCCCGGACAAACTCTATCTCGCACTGGGACGAGCACACCGGAGCTCCTCTTTTTTGTATCAGTGTCCCCACCAGGCACCAGGGCACCAGAGGCCAAAGACCATCTCGCTGGAGCACAGCTGGTAAAACCTCACCGAACAATCCAGCACCCCAGCTCGGCAAAGGACGGCCAGGAGCAGATCAACCAGACCACTGTTGGACCTCCATGAGACCTTCACCGACGCTGCCAGGGTAAGAACCCCCACCAGTGATTATCAAAATATGTTTTTTAACAGAGCTAAGACCGTAGCGTCGAGTGGCCAAGGGCTCAGACCACAGCTCATGCACACAACACTACCACCACTGATGTCAATTAACACGCATTCAACACCACAAAACAAATACAACATTACACCCAGGACCACATACACAGACACAACACCCACCCACATACTCAATCATGCACCTGACCCGGAAACTCGAGCCGCAGCCAAAAAACTATTCCGTTTAATTCAGGCCATACACCATAAACATACAACCGATCACTCACTTGCAACTAACACCTTTCCACCAGGAATGATGAGGCAGGTCAACAGACTATCAGAATTCATCAAACCAGCCACACCCTCTGACACCACACGACACAAAATACAAAACAATACAACACACTGGATGAAAACAAACATGACTATATTACAAGAACACTACGCCAACACCATACATACTCTCAGCCAGACAACACATAACACTACAGCACTACAGATAGCCATTGGTTGGGCTAGAAGGAGATACGGGCAACGCTTCAGGCCAGACACAATTACAGCCACCGAACATGCATTGAACAGACACACACAACACCGCAACATGATTAACAAACAAAAACCTCTTTCCACACACAAGAGCAGGTTGGGGAGTTCCCTCTCCACCATCCCGGAATTATCCGACGAGGACGAATTTCCACCACTGCCAGCCTCCAGTAAGTTCCCACTGACATCCCAGCCACACAGGACTCGACAATATCGTACACCCCTCCTCCCCACCCCTACCCCACCCCGGACAGTACCTGCCATGGACACTCAACAACCACAACCTTCTCGACGTACTCAATATGGCCCACACCCGACTTTCAGACACATGACTTTCCCCCTCCCCCAAACCAGGACCCCATTACACCAACACACACGACTTGCTTTACCTACATCAAGATCACAGAATAACACCCCCCCGAACGTACTACCCCACCCGCCCATACTCAAGAAGAGCCCTCTACAGACACAGAGGGCTCACCCACAACTGACTCCCCCCAGTCTCACCAGGGAGCTTAAACTAGCCCCTGAAGACTCAAACATCCCCACCCCCTCCCTATCAAAGGTAAAAACAGTCTCCTGGGGACCCAAACAGGTCCCTCAGGAGACGGGAGGAATAACATCCGATCCCCACCCTTCCCCCGTCCGACAGAAATTCACCAGACCCAACACTTCAGTGACACTACCATCCCCAAACACCCCAGACTTACCGACTACTAGTATACAATCAAGGCCAAACAGACACACACAACAGATAGAGGCCCAAATCCACCAGCTACCGGACCCGCTCAACAACATCACAGAATCTGATGCGTTTTCCTTGGTTCCTGACATCATTTCTTCTCCCCCTTCCTCTCCCCTAGGTGTTGCCGGTGCCCGGACTGGCACGATTGGACAAGAAGGAGCCCCGACCGCATTAGCAGGAGGGTCATCACACATGATGAGCGGCGTAATAAAGGCTAATGTAGCCCACAACACCGTATCTGAGACCTCCTCTCAACAACTGCGCCCGGGGACTCCGCCTCCCGGTTGTGCCACTCCGGACTCCGACACACCTTCACCCCCCGACGACAGCTCCCCAGGACCCTGTGCCACCTCCTCTCCATTCAGTCCTCTGCAGTCCGACTCCAACGCAGCAGGTAAATTTAAGACCACATATCACATCTCCAGACCCAACCGCAAAATCCAGGACTGGTTCATCAAAGGCCGCAAACCAGTCCTGGTACTGGGGGATTCCAACATAAATCGAATCCCCCCTCACAACCATCCCACAATACAACTTGACAGTTACCCGGGGGCCAATATGTACCATTTTCTTAAACTGTGTGAGAAAGCCATCCCCATTCCAGATGTTAAAATTGTCGTCCTCTCAATTGGTATTAATAACAAAGATCAGGACCCCAGGCAGACCTCTTGTAAACAGCTCAAAGCACTATACAAACAGGCCCAACTTGCCTTCCCCAATGCTGACATTTACTTCCCCATTATTAATTTTTCTGCCAACCTCACTAGTAAACAGCAACACAACCTTAAATATATTAACAATACCATAGCCACTTACTTTCCATTTTTAGCCGAAATACCTCACGACACTTTTTTTACAGAGCAAGATAATATACACTGGAAACCGGCCACTGCCACACGCATTTTTGAATACTGGTTGCAACAATTAAATTTACAATCACATCAAAACCCAAACCGGGCTTAAATACAGTCCCATCCAATTTACATCTTAACATAACGCCCCTTACTGACCCCGCACCTGATTTGGGGTGGAGCTCCACATCAAATATTCTCAATCTATCTACACTATTCACCCCAACCGCAGAACAAATTCAGATATTGGAAAGGGGTCTTTCATTCATTCCACGCCCTACACATTTTGACTGGGAGGAACTTCATAGGGACCTACATCAATACAATAGACGCCTCAAAATTATCAGCCACTTTTTCAATAAACCACAACACATACAGATACCCTTCACCAATAAATCCAGCTGGGAACCCACTATAGAACAGTCACACAAAAATACCATAACCCTGTTGCAAAAGAACAAACAGGCCCTGCGTCAGTACCGGCCCCCTGGGGACGTGGCAGACAACCTCTCGGGGCCGGAGCGCAGGGCCTTAGAACAACTCATCAAAAATCCAAATATAATTATCAAACCAGCTGACAAAGGATCAAAAACAGTTATAATGGACAGACAGCAATATTTACTGGAGGCAAACAGATTATTATCAAACACCACACACTACAAACCCATTCAATCGGATTTACAAAACCAAACTCAACCACTTCTCCGTAATATTATTCAAAACTTATATGACAAAAAAATCATCACCCATAAGCAAAAACATTACCTATTTGGCCCCGATCACCCCCGCCCTAGACTCTTCTATCTACTCCCCAAAATACACAAAGAACCACAAACCTGGACCATACCCTATGAAGTTCCCCCCGGTAGACCAATAGTTTCCGATTGCAACAGCAGTTCTTATCACATTTCTGAATATATAGAACATTTTCTTGGACCCCTTTCCAACAAACATCCGGCATACATTAAAGACACGTATCATTTCTTAGATCTCATCCGACCCATGGTTGTTCCAAATCACTCATTTTTATTTACAATAGACATAGACAGTTTATACACCAATATTAATACCAACATAGGAATCAAAGCAGTAACATCCATCTTTAATAGTTATCCTGACACCAATAGACCGGACAAACAAATCATTGAGCTTCTTAACATCTGCCTCAATAACAACGATTTTACTTTCAATAACAAACATTATCTCCAAATTCATGGAACAGCCATGGGCCAAAGGTATGCTCCGTCGTACGCAAACATCTATATGAGCGAGTGGGAACGAGAGGCATTGGCCAAATGCACCCTTCAACCACTTCTCTACCTCCGATTTTTAGACGACATATTTGGAATCTGGCATCATGAC